>NW_007261737.1:79337-138457 GCF_000164805.1 Carlito syrichta | reverse complement strand
GCCATGCCTGTTGTACTCTCAGAACTTCATGCTTAGATCATCAAAGTCCCTGCTAGTGGAACGTGCCAAACAAGCAAAGAAGGGAAGAGGGAATGGGCCTTCAGCTCCTGAACTCATCCTAGTGGTCTCAGGGTCTGCAGCCTACCTGGATCCCGGGCCTCCACTGCTGGCTCCCAACACAGGGCCCTGCAGCTGTCCCAGCTAGTGACAGGAGTGAGTTCTGGGTCTGTTGTGAAGACAATCAGGAGGATTAGGGCTGGACTTGGTGGCTCATGCTTGTAGTTCTAGGACTTTGGGAGGCTGAGGTGGGAGGATCCCTTGAGCCCAGTGCTGTGATCATGCTACTGCACAGCAACCTGGGTGACAGAGCAAGACCTTGTCTCCAAAAATTGAAAAATAAAAATAAGTAAATACGAATCTACAGGATTGGCAGGCAGATCCAATGTGGGCGGGTAAGAAAAGGGGAGTCATGGGTGGTCCCGGGGTGTTTGGCCTGAGCGACAAGAAGTCTGGAGTCGCCTTGAACTACCCTTGAGAAGGTGCAGGTGGAGTCAGCCAGGGAGGTTCAGCGACAGCTGGCAGGGGTGGGTGGCACAGAGCCTGGGTTCAGGAGAGATGGAGGTGTGTAGGAGGGGCTGAATGGGGGCGAGGGGAGCGTGAAAGAAGAGCTGTCCAAGGCCTGAGCTCTGGCCACTGACATTAGAGGTTCAGGATACAAGGGGAGACCAGCTAAGGGCTCCCAGGGAGGAACGTGGGGAGGACCAGGTGCCAGGAGTGACGTGCCCTGTAGCGGAGTGAAGCGAGTTGGCAGGGCATCAAGTGGGGCCTGGCCCAGTTGTCCTCTGCCTTTGAGCTACTTATGTTTAAAATTTTGAAGCTATAATTAGAATATGATGCGTTCATGTCACTTTGGAACCCATAATTGTATGAGCGATTCTGGAATCCATCAGACATCACGGCTTCTCTTTGTGTATGATATCAAGAGACAGATTTGTTGCATATTTATGTGTAATTTAGTCAGTTAATTTCTTATGATTGAAATAACTCCTTTCATTTTTAGGTTTATCTTGACTTAGCATATGACAATCATTTAGAAATAAGAGAAACTGCAAAAGAGAAAAGAATAATAGTATTATGAATAAGTTTATAATTATCCTTTTTATGAGCAAAATTACCATAAGAAATCTCTGATATTTTAGAAAAATGCATAATTGTCTCATTCTTTGCTTATTTAATTTTTCCCTCAAGGAACAAAACTTTTTTTTTTTTAAATCCTTTACTGGCTGTTAAAAGAATAGAAATCTGCCACCCTTAATGGAATTTAGTCTTTGTTATCTTGGCATTGATTCTAATGAAAAATTAGAATTTTGTCTCCCTCCAGCCACAGGTCACATAGAAGAGTTTTCCTAAGCACTTTTATAAGATGTAGGTCAGGAATAAAACCTTCAGAGAGGCGCTATTGATTTGTTCATCTTGCTTTAATTGGTTACTTTTAAAGGGAGTCATTTCTGCTTACGTCTTGGTTTCTAAGTATCATTTCTCACTGAGAGGAACCAGGAATCTTGGCGAAGTGACTGATCCAGGCTGGGGAAGGGATGATACAAAAGCCTGAGACATTTTTTTGTTGAGCCAGAATATAAGTAAGGCTGTGCTCAAAATATTTGAAGGGAGCACGTCCAAAGGACAAGAAGCCAGAGGCAAGAGGGTCCCAGTGGCCAAATTAGGATGATTTGAACATTAGAATAAACAAGGACAGTAATTGATTGTAACCACCCAGTGACATAAGAAGCTGGGTGTTCACACTTAGAGTAGATAGAGAGCGAGGGAAAGAGAGAGGGAAAGTGGGAGAGAGAGAGAGGAAGGGAAGGGAGAAAGGAAAGCTCTTCCTTACAGTAGAATGCTGACTTGTGCATCCAGAAGAAATGATGGAATTAGCAAATAGCCACTTTTCAACTATTATTATAAAAAATCCACACAGGCAGAATCATCCCACGGCTGCTTCTAGTGTGGGAATATCTGGAGAGTAACAGGACATTTATCAGGGGGGGACCCCAAAAAACTGGAATTCTCTTTTGGAGGGCAGGCCCCTTGTAGTACACTTGGGATTTGTTCCTCTGGATCAAACGGTCAATCAAAGTTTTTATCTGTATGTTTTGAGAAGGTTGTGATATGATTTGCAGAAGAAACGTCCTGAGTTGTAGCAAACAGGTTCTTCTACCATGACAACACACCTGCCTACGCTGCCCTGAGTGTTCAGCAGTTTTTCACAAAAAACAGCATAACCCTCAAGCCCCATCCTCCCTATTCACCTGATCTTACCCTGAATGATTATTTTTGGTTTTGTTTTCCTGGATGAAAAAAATTCTAAAAGGGAAACGTTTTGCTGATGTGGAAGAGGTGAAACAAACAAACAAAAAAAACAGCAGAAGTACTAAAAGGCATCCAAATTGATGAGGTTAAAAACTGTTTTTGAGCAGTGGAAGAAAGCGTCTCGATAGGAGTATGGAATCAAACAGAGAGTCCTTTGAAGGTGACTGAAGTTTAAACATGCAAGAATAAACACACAATTATTTACAAATAAATTCCAGTCTTTGGGGTCCCCTCTCATCTCAAAGTATCTCTCCATAAACTGCTCACTCACTGTGAAAGGAAAACTCGCAACGTTTGCTGTGGAGACACCAGCTTCCACATTCACCAAGTGGTTAGTGTCACCACCAGCAGCAGAAGGGCCTCCTGGGCCCCTGTGGAGCCCCGATAAGTCCACAGTCTCAAGATGGGTCATTGCCAAAGACTCCACACGGGACCAGTCATGAGCAACATCACAGGACTCCCGGTGAGGGCCACTGGGTCCAATGACTGAAGAGTGTATGTCATGAAAGACAAAGAAAGATCACGGAGACCTGAGAAAGGAGACCAAGAAAACGTTATAGCTACAGGCAAAAGCAATTCCGGACTGGATCCTGCCCTGGGGAGTTGTTGTACAAGACATTACTGGGACAATGACAAAATTAGAGTGTTAAATTTCCTGAATATGATAACTGCAGAGATGATGTAAGAAAAGATTCCTTTTTAAGGAAAATGCACACTGAATTATTACGGGGGTGGAGGGACATATTGTATGTGACCTCAAATGGTTTAGAAAACAATGTTTATAGAGAGAAGGAGAAAGCAGATGTGACAAGGTGTTAAAGCTGAGTGAACCTAGGGAATGGTGTACAGGAGCTCTTTGTTCTCTTGTTGCAACATTTTTGGAAGTTTGAAATTATTGCCAAATATCCAGTTAAAAGAAGAAAGTGGAAGGACTGTTTCTTGGATGTGAAGGTGGTCATATATTTTTCGGACCTGCAGATAAATTGTCAAGCAGTTGTTAATTTGTTGACATGATTAAAATGTCAATACTTTTAGCAAACAATAAAAATTCTTTCTTTATTGGTAAATAGGTAATAAAATGGTACAAAAGTGGTGTAAGTTGGGTTGACCATCAAGAAATTCATTGCCAGTATATTATGGATATATTTTAAAATTATGAAATATTTCATAATATTTCAAGATGATAGAATGTGTGTATTTTTTCATGGCCTAATTATACCATATTTCACAGACTTCAGATGTTGATTTTAAGGTGTACCATTACCATTAAGAAAGAAAAAGGATATTGTCAGTTATAATTCTAAGACAATGCCAATTGTACGATGTGTCCCAATTTTGGAGATGTTAAAAATGTAGGCTGGGCTTGGTGGCTCAGCCTGTAATCTCAGCACTTTGGGAGGCCAAGGTGAGTGGATTGCCTGAGCCTGTGGGTTCGAGACCTGCCTGGGCAACTTGGCGAGACCTTGTCTTAACAATAAATCAAAAATTCCCACATATGATAGTGCGTGCCTGTAGTTCCAGCTATTTGGAAGGCTGAGACGGAAGGATCGCTGGAGCCTAGCAGGTTGAAGCTGCGGTGACCAGGAGCATGCCGCCGCACTCCAGTCTGGACAACAGAGTGAGACTCTAACCAAAAAAAAAATGTAGAAAAATATATCTTAAGTATATGAGACAGACTGGAGTGAGAGGATTGCTAAAGCCCAGGAGTTCGAGACCAGCCTGGGCAACAGAGAGATCTCATCTCTACAAAAAATAAAAACAATGAGCCAGGCATGGTGGGGCATGCCTATAGTCCTAGCTGCTGGGGAGGCTGAGGTAGAAGGATCACCTGAGTCCAAGAAGTCGAAGCCGCAGTGAGCTATGGTCATGCCACTGCATTCTAGCCTGGGAGACAGAGTGAGACTCACAGAGTGAGATATACTGAAATGCTTAAGTAGGTAAGTAATTTGAAGCTGCTTTTTATTTTAATTACTGGTACATCATGATTTTAGTCAGAAAACTGGAAATCTGTAATGCATCAACTAAAAATAGCACATTTTATAATTGATGCTAGAAGGCGCTATTTTAACTGTTGTTAATGTGTCTTATGTATTTTAATGAATTGTTTGATCATGCATTTGTGTCCTGAAGTGATCTTTTTTACAAGTAGCAATTTTCGCTCCAGTATTTTAATGGACTCTTAGATGTAGAAGGACATTTTGCAATCATTCCCTCTGACTCACAGCTCACTGAAATAATGGCTGTCACTTTCACAGATGCTGCAGTTGGAGAAGAAACTTGAACTTGAACTTCAGGATGATGCGAGAGTCATTGCTTGCCGGTTCCCTTTCCCACACTGGACCCCGGACCATGTCACCGGGGAGGGGATAGACACAGTGTGGGCCTACGACACCAGCACTTTCAGGGGAGCTGAGAAGAGACCTTGAAGAGCGATGCATTTCCAGCCAGTCATTCAAACATGAACTTCTCTGAGAAAGCGTTTCTGAGATCTCGGTGGTCTTCTCTGATTTTAGAGAGATTTACACCTGTGTCTTTAGCAACAAAGCATACCTTTCTTTGTATGAAATGAGAAATTACTACTCACCTCCTTAACTTTTAGAGAAAACAAACATGTTAAGAAAAGCAGATCGATTTAAAACCCAGTTTTAATGGTATATTCTAAAAAATGTGTTTACTGTCTTTTCATGCATTTGGATGCATGAAAATATGAATAAGTGATGGTCATGTTTATGGGTAGGAGAGATGTCTTCAGCTCTTCACATTATAAACAACATGACTGAGTGCCACAGATGAGGGGAAATGATTTTTAAAGAGTTTATATTAGCAAATGTTTGTAGTTTCCTACTTACTCATACTTAAGTTTTATCTCTTTCTTTGTTGTACTTCATGGCAAAATTAATTTTCTAAAGGCTTCAGAGAGGCATTTATATTTTATAACATTTTTTAGTAATAAATGGTTCCAAGGCTAGTAGATGTGTTTTGTCGAATCTGGGATGTATATATGCACATGTGTATATTCATGTGTGTATATACAGGTACACACTTTTACATTTTCTTCTTTCTTTATTTTTCTATTTTATTATTATTATTTTTAGAGATGAAGTCTTGCAATGTTGCCCAGGCTGGTCTCGAACTCCTGGGCTCAAGCCATCTTCTCGCGTCGGCCTCCCAAAGTGCTGGGATTACAGGCATGAGCCACCATTCCCAGCCCATTAACATTTTCTGAAATGGTAATGTATCTTCCATTTAAAGGTGTTTTATAGCTTTAATTGACCGTGTTGTACTTCATGATGTAGTACATCAACTACAACTGATAACATCTTAGACTTAATGAAATACGGTGTTCAGAGAAGATACATGATATGGTGGCCTAGTTGGCAGTGAGTCAATAGTAAAATCAAGGACCACAAGCTTTGGCATCAGCCTGACCTGGCTGAGATTCCTGTTTTGTCATCAGCAGGATGCCTTGGACATGTGAGCTTTGGCTTCCTGAGCATCCTGCTATTGGGATAATGATACACTCAACAGAGGACCAATTTGTAAAATTCATGGCACACAGTTTTGGTTCATAAATAGTATTTATTATAAAATCAAATCATTAATTAATTTTTTTAGAGATGAGGTCTTGCTCTGTCTCTGAAACAGATGGAGTGCAGTCAATCACTGTATTCTCAAATGTCTGGGCCCAAGAGCTTTTCTCGTCTCAGCCTCCCAAGCAGCTGGGACTATAGGTACACACCACCATGCCTGGCTAATTTTTTTGTAGAGATAGGGTCTCGCTATGTTGCCTAATAAGCAGGTCTTAGACACCTGGCCTCAAGCAATCCTTCTGCCTTAGTCTCCCAATTGCTGGGAATACAAGTGTGAGCCACTGTTCCCAACTGGTATTTATTATTTTAGACACTAAGGAAAAGCTTATTCATGGAAGTTACAGATCATTTCTGTTAGTAACTTCTTTATTTTATGAGATCAGGCATTTAATATTTCTCATTTATGAGAAGAGACTTGACTTATTTAGATAAAAGACAAATAAGGAAAACCGTTGAATATGAGTAGACAAGCTTCATAAATCTGAAAAATGAATTTTTTTTGAGGACGCAAACAAAACCTTTATTATTTTAAAGCCAGTAATGTATGTATATAATTAATCCACATATCTTCCAAAACATCCTGAATAGATTTCCTGGCAAAAAGTAAATTCTCAAAAAACTATACACTGAATGAATGTAAAATTAAGTAATAAAACTAAGCTTATTATTAAAAAGACAATATGATATTTCTCCAACATAGCATCTTTCCAACCAAACATACTGTACTCTCTTCACCAAATAAAGCTGTATTCCAGCCAATGTTGGAAGCTCAACAAAACATGATTTTTTTTATTTTGCTGACTTTTTAAAATGTCATTTCCATTGTCTACTATAGTCTATTGTTCTAACTTTACTGGTAAATGTGCCTTAGAGTTCTCATCATTCCTCCTTGCCTAACTGAAATTTCCTGATACTAAATCTGAATTAATCCTTCTTATTTCTGATCAGCTGCAGAACTGAGACTGGATTTCAAATCTGAAATAAACTCACATCTTTATAAATGTTAATGGATATACCTCCTTAAGTTAAAAGCTATTTGAGGCAGGTATTCTAGTTCATATTTTAATTGACCAAAACCAGAACATACCCCATTGGCTATCCTGGAGAAGTGATGGCTGCCTGTGCCCCACCTCTGAAAAATGAATATTCAATGGTAGCTCAAAGAATCCCTGCTTATCCCAGAAAAAAACGGAGCTCCTACTCATACAGCTGTAATCTAAATACCAAACCGTCCTAATGAGATTTAATAAGGTAAGGTAGTCATATCTTTAACTGAACTTTAAGCAAATGTGGTCCATTTTATTTTTTTCATTTAAATAAGAACCATCGGGGGACACATTTATTCATTCAACAAATAATGTACTGAGTATCTACTGTGTAATACACTCTACAATTCCACTGTCAGTAGATAGGCAAAACCCCGAGTTTCGTGGGCTTTGTATCCCAGAAAGGGGAGATGGGTAAGCAAGCCAGCCCTAGCGACTGTGAAGGTCTCTGAAAGCAATAAACAACGTGATAGGAGAGGGCGCACCTGTGTGTGTGAGGGGCTAGGGCATGGGGTGTGGTGGGCTTTTGTCAGGTGTTTGGTTGCTGCCATCTGACCTTTTCCCACTCATCCCTGCTCTTCTTATGATGAACGTGTTTCCTTCCGTGGTGTGTAGTGTTGGCAGGAGAGTTGCCCCCCCACTGTCACCTTCCACTGTAACCTGTGGATCTGGGCGCTCTTGGTGAGGGACCCACAGGAATCCTTGCCATGAAGATGCGGGGAGAGTAGCGTTTTGTGGGGCCTGGGAGGTGTTCCGCAGTGTCCTAGGTATGTTCCTAGTGGATCTGTAGAGGCATCAAGCTATGTGCAGAGTTGTATTTATTTATTAATGTTTTTGAGTTGGGGCCTTGCTCTATGACCCGGGCTGGAATGCAGTGACACATTCATTGCTCACCACAGCCTCGACCTCGTGGGTTCAGGAGATCCAGCTCAGTCTCCCAAGTGCTGGGATTACAGCACATGCTACCATCTTCAGGCATTAAAAAGTTTTTTTTGTAGAGATGGGACCTTGCTATGTTGCCCAGGCTCCTGGGCTCATGCAACCTTTTTGCCTCAGCCTCTCAAAGCACTGGGATTACAGGTTTGAACCACCACGCCTGGCTTCACAGTTACTAATAACTTACCATTTGGGGGCATCTCCTTTGCTTCTCAAGAGTTAGATGAGGCTTGGTTCTTCAACCACAGAGTAAGACAGACCCATTTTATGAAGTGTTGTGATTCGTGGAGTCTGCAGGATCTTTAATTGTTTAAAATTGTGACTTGTTAAGTATATTGTACAATAAGGATTCTTCTATAGAGGTTATTGTGGCTTCACTAACTGGCCAATTTGAATTTTTCTCAATTATTAGGTTAAGGACATTAATCGGATTTGCACATGATACAAGTCATGGAATGAGAGCTGCTATGTTGGGTTTTATAAATGTCTGTACAGATTGAAAACGGGGGCCAGGAATGGACATCATTGTGCACTGGGGGTATCCATGTACCATTCCCTCTTCTCAGGGAGGTGGTCCTGGCTTTAACTTTTTTTGGGTTGGAGTCTTACTCTGTCACCCAGGCTGGAGTGCAGTTTCACACTCATGGCCACTGCAGCCTCAACCTGCTGGGCTCAGGAGATCCGCCTCAACCTTCCAAGTAGCTGGAAATACAGGCATGTGCTACTGCACCTGGCTAATTTTTTGGTTTATTATAGAGATGAAATCTCGCCAAGTTGCCTAGGCTGGTCTTGAACTTGTGGGCTCAGGCAGTCCTCTAGCCTCCAGCTCCCGAAGTGCTGGGATTACAGGCGTGAGCCACGGAGCCCAGCCAATTTTAATATTTAAGCCCAAGAGGAGTTGTTGACTTGCTCACAATCACAACCTGCCACAGCAGCCCTGGGTCAGTGTTACACTCGGTTGCTTCCTGGAGTGAGTTCTGTTCTGATTGGCTCTGGGGAAAAGACGGGGGTTGCCAGGTGGATGCAGAAGGGACAGGAAGTGTAAAGGACAGCCTTCGTGAGGTCATTGAAAGTTAGAATACGTTGCCTTTGGGCACAGTTCCTCTTCCTGGAGATGTCAGAGCAGAGGCTAGACAGCCACTTGGTGGGGATGTTGCAGAAGGGATCCGTCGCAAGCAGGCACCGAGTCCTAAAGTGACCCCACACCGTGTCGAGCTTGTCCGTCTTAGCAGAGCTGGATCCTTCCAGCAGACCCCTGTGGGTCTGTGAGGCATTAGAGCAGCCTTTGGCTGTGAGGGTGTTTCACACAATTCCCATGGAGCCTTGTAGCCCCCACATGAGGGAGGCCATGGCAGCTTTTTGATTCTGGGATAGCAAAGCAAAATAGTCAAAATATTGGCGATGGGGATGCATGCTGATAAGCTGTATCAGAACTCCAGCGGGGAAGCGTGAATACTCAGGAAGAAAGTCTGCATCTTCCAAGTCCCAGAGGGTTTGGCTGGAGTGGACACAGTGGTGCTTCCCCAGAGAGGATTAGACCAGGGGACTGTTTTTAAAGCCTCTGCTAGGAAGATGTCACCTCCAGAACCTCATCCTTTTTTAGGTGACACTGCCCACCCATAACCTTGTCAAGGGAGCATCCTTATGAAGCCCAAAGCCCCCCACGCGTCCCCAGTTGATCAGGTCAGGGTTGAACGCCTGAGCCGAGAGCGGGCAGTGGCAGGTCTCCGAAGTGGCCAGCAGGAAGAGATGCAATGTCAGATTCTGCATTGAGAATTTAAATCGGGAGGAAGCACTAGGGGCATAGAAGCAGAAGTTAAAGTCTGGAGGTTGAGGCCAGAGTTCCTGCAGCAGCCACAAGAGAGGTGAGAGAATTCAGGGAGCAGGCCACTGGCTGGTTGGCTAGGACCCCGTCAGGGATCCACCCTGCCTGCTGACTGGCAGGATTCTGGGGCCCTGGGGCCACAGGAACAGAGCGGTAGCGGGACCCTGGCCCGTCTTACCCTGTCTCCTTATCTGATTACGCTGAGCATCCTGTTCCTTGAAGAACTCCACTTAGGTGATAGGTAATTTTATGTTGAATGAAAATACCACTTGGCACAACAGGTATTAAACACAGGGAAATTGTTATACCCAAAGATGGTGCAGGCCATATTGTTAAATAGAAAAACGTACATTGATATACATGCAGGAATATCCGCATCTAAATAACACAATAAAGTATCTGTGCTCAAATAGACAACTTGAGTGATCTGGGAACCCTTTTAAGCAGAACGCCTTATTCCTTCTGAATGAGGCGCTCCTGTGATAATTGCAAGTTATGATTAGATTGGAGTTGGTGCGCTTGTGACTCAATGGACTGATGCAAATTGAACATGAGCAAAAAGATCATATAACTTTTATAGGTGAGGGAAATTAGATGTCTTATTTTTCTAATTTAATATTATGGTGTGAACATTATCCAGGAAAGATTGGAATCAAATTGGTTTTCTTTTCTGCAATACTGTTGGACAAAAAATTGGGCAGCAAAATTATTTTTTAAAGGAATTAATCCAAATGTCAGAATAATTTTACAAGGCTCCATGTATAGGCCAAACTAGGTAGATACATTTAAGTGGCATGGTCTGATAGGGTTTGTTGTAAAAATAGTTTTGCAGTGTTTTATTTTTCTTCTTTTAGAGACAAGTTTTCACTTTGTCACCCCATCTGGAGTGCAGTGGCGTGATTGTAGCTCACTACAGCCTCGAACTCCTGGGCTCAAGTGATCCTCCCACCTCAGCCTTCTGAGTAGCTGGGACTACAGGCACACGCCACCATGCCTGACTACTTTTTTTTGGATAGAGATGAGGTCTTGCTAATTTGCCTAGACTGGTGTCAAACTCCTAAGCTCAAGCAATCCTCCTGCCTCAGCTTCCCAAAGTGTTGGAATTATAGATGTGAGCCACTGTGCCCAGCCTTTTTTTCTGTTTAACAAGCATTTATTAAGTCCCGATTATGTTAGCATTTGGGAAACAGAGAAGTTGTAAAACAGTGTCTGTCCTGGACAGCAGCAGCAGTAGAGGGGGAAATCAAGTTCCAAGTAGGTTACCTGTAACCTGTCTGAGTTATCACAGAAAACTTCCCTGGGAAAACAATGACGTTAAAATGTTAATAACAGCCAGGGATGGTGGTGGTGAGCCCCTGTGGTCCCAGCTGCTTAAGAGGCTGAGTGGGAGAATTGCTTGAGCCCAGGAATTTGAGGCTGTTGTGTGCTAGACCGATTGGGTGTCCTCACTAAGTATGGCATCGATATGGTGACCTCCTGGGAGTGGGGACCAACAGGTTGCCTAAAGAGGGGTGAACCCACCCAGGTTGGAAAGGAAGCAGGTTAAAACTCTCATGCTGATTAGTGTGGGCTCTCAGCACTGGAATTTAAGTGTCTTTAAGGGTCTTTACATTTTGTTAAGGCCCTCTTTATTTTTTATTTTTATTTTTGAGTCAGGGTGTCACCCAGGCTGGAGTGTAGTGACATGATCATGACTCATGGCAGCCCTGGCCTCCTGGGCTCAGGTGATCCTCTTGCCTCAGTCTCCCGAGTAGCTGGGACTACAGCTGCACACCACCATACCCAGTTAATTTTTTTCATCTTTTGTAGAGACAAGGTCTTGCTGTGTTACCCAGGCTGGTCTCATATTCCTGGGCTCAAGTGATGCTCCTGCCTCGGCCTCCCAAATTGCTGGGATTACAGGTGTGAGCGACCATGCCTAGCTGGCCTCTTTGGTGTACATTTTGCAGGGGTCCTGCCCCTGCAGGGATCGGGGGTCTCTGGTGGTGTGACAGCGTCAGCGATTTAAACTGGAGGGATAGATATAAAGAGAAAGAAAGGGGGAAGAAAGAAAGAGACTGGACTCCTGCTCAGGTAACCAGAAGCCATTGAATGCTATCCCAGGGCTTTTATCCCAAAATTCTGCAAAATCATCATCACAGGAAACAAAGGTAGCATGTGCCTTTCACATGAACAGATCCACATGCACAAAGGACACCCCCCACTCTCAAGCAAATGTTCTTTCATACATAAGGAAGAACATGAGGAAGAACAACCACAAATTGTCTTTTTGTATATTATGCTAGCTTAATGTTCCCCAAACCAGTTTTTTATGTGCCCTTAATTGTATTACAACTGCATCATCTTGAATTAACATCACTCAATGTCTAAACCCAAAACCATCATAATGAATTATTAACTTCCACTATTATGTACTAATTCAAACTAGTTTTTATTAAAACAATTGCTGCTATGGTTACACTCTTCTAGTACCAGCTGGCCTAATTCAAACTTCACTGGCCTCTCCTAAATCAAACTAAACTAACCATACTTGTATAATAAAATGGTTACTTAAATTTTCTTAATCTATGTAAACTATTTTCTAAAACCTATATCTATAAATTTCTAAAGGTCACATCAAGAGAACCTGTGACCTGCACTAAGTCTCCTCAATGTGACTCAAAGTCAAACTTAAATTGTGATAAAGCAAAAGACCATAAGCTGTGGAGAATGGGAACAATAGACTCCTAGGTTTAGCTGTGTGCGTTCCGGTCTCAGAGTTTTCTGTTAGAGCCAGCTGGAGCTTTTCTTGGTAGTTTGTGCCAAATGGAAAAGGAGGGAGGGAATGGGTCAACAGCTCCCGAACACATCCTGGTGGTCTCGGGGTCAATGGCCCTTCCTGATCCCTAACGCTCAGTGGGCCTCTGTGGCCGACTCCCAACAACATTTGATTTTAGTAGGTCTGAAGATGAATTTGTAATGGAGAAATGCCAGGTCCCTTACACAGCCCAAGTGACCCTACTGGTGTACCTGTGGCAGCTCAGAAAGGCAGACTGCCACAATCCATTATTTTCCATTTGAAAATGTTAATAATGAGTGGAAATTCATAGTCCAGAAACTGTGATAATAAGGATAGTCGTTGTTTGAACATAGGCCTACCTGCTGCTAAAGTCTGTGTGTTTTCCTCTTTTTCCCTACCTGGTCCAGGAGTCTTCCGCTGTGGAGTCAATCCCACCTGCTCTGTTAGCTCAGGTATTAGCAAGATTTGAGTAACTCTGAAGCTTGGTTTCCATGCCCCTTAAATCAGAATAACTCTTTTTCAATAGGCATGGGAGGGGGTTCTTTGAGTTAGAAGCATAAGCCCCAGAGAAGGATAAAGCAGCAGATGTTCCAGAATTCTCCTACCCATGGAGAACTAGGTAGAAGAAACAGTGTTTGCTAGGCAGAATTGAATCATTACCGGCCTTATACGTCTACTTCCCCTGAAGGTCGGCTAGTGTGAACATCCCAGCTACGAGTTTCGACAATTAGGTTCACAAACCAGTCTGGAAAAAGTGCTACATACCTCGTTGCTGAATATCACTATGATCACCTTCAAAGTACCTCCCTTGGGAAGCTATGCACCGATGCCAGCACCTAGTCCACCAGTCAGAGCAATTTGGGAATTTTTTCTGGAATGACCATCAGAGCTGTCATCTTTATTTGTTGCATTCTGACAATTAAATTCGTGAACATGCCATTGTGCACTACGTTGGCAGCACTGTACAAATAACCGTATTGGAACAACACCCGCCCTGTTCACCTGATCTGGCCCCCAGTGACTTTTTTCTTTACCTGAAGGTAAAGGAAATATTGAAAGGAAGACATTTTGGTGACATTCAGGGCACCAAGGGTAATATGACGACGGCTGTGATGGCCATTCCAGAAAAAGAGTTCCAAATTTCTGATGGGTGGACTAGGCAGTGGTGTTGGTGCATAGCTTCCCAAGGGGAGTACTTTGAAGGTGACCGTAGTGATAGTCAGCAATGAGGCATGGCACTTTTTCTAGGATGGTTCATGAATTTGATTGTTGAACTTCATGTGTTAGAAAATAAGCAACTTCTGTAGGCATGCACCTCTATTCGTTTGCTTGGGCTGCCATAACAAAATAGTACAGCCTGGGGTTTTTAAACAGCATACCTTTATATTCTTACAGTTCCGGAGGCTGAAGTCCAAGGTGGGCAGGGTTGGTTTCTTCTGAGGCCTCCCGCCTTGGCTTGGGAATGTATGCACATGTCCCTGGCATCTCTCAGTGTGTCCTAATCCCTTCTTCTTCTAAGGACACTGGTTAGCTTAGGGGTTCCTAAGTCTCATTTTAACTTAATTACCTCTTTAAAGGCCCTGTCCCCAAATACAGTCATATTCTGAGGTTCTGGGGGTCAGGACTTCAGCATGTGAATTTTGAGGGGGGCACAATTCAGTCCATAACAACACCTTTCCAGGTGAGTTAGAACATCGTTTTTGTGGGTGAAGTTTGGCTGTGTATCCATTGGAGACTAGTGAAATGCATTTTGGTGTAGCAGCATGGTGCAACCACGAGAAAGACTGTGCAGAGGGACCCACCCCAGTATCTACGTGGCGTTTCCAAGATGCAGTTATCTCTGCTGTCATGCACTCAGCACAGTGCACATGAAACATAACCAGCCTTACAGAAAAAAATAGGATTGCTGGGAGACCCTTCAACACAAGCACAGCTTCTGAACTAGAGCATCGACAGAAGCCATCAAGGTACCAGGGGTGATAGCTTGGCCAATTCAGGCAGGCAGCTCTGTGGTGCTGAGACTACTTGAGGGGATAATAATAACAAATAATAACAATAAATGGTGTGGGCATGCTATGTTTTTTAGAACTTTTTTTAAACTAAAAAAATTTTTTTGGAGACGGTTTCATTGTGCAGTGACACAATCACAGCTCACTGCAGCCTCAGACTCTTGGACTCAAGCAATTCTCCTGTCTCAACCTCCCACATAGCTAGGACTACATGCACGCACCACCATGCCCAGGCTAATATTTCTAATTTTTCTTTTTTTTTTGCAGAGACAAGCTCTCGCTATGTTGCCCAGGCTGGTCTCAAACCCTTGGGCTCAAACAACCTTCCTGGCTTGGCCTCCCAAAGTGCTGGAATTATAGGCATGACTAATCTTCTATTTGAATGTGCAAACTTTAAATATTAACTTTTTGTTGAAAAATCAGATATCCACACACATGCACACACACAGTAAAAAAATAAAAAAATAATTTTGAAATGTACAATGAAGAAGTCTTCCTTTCACCTCAGGCCCTGATCCCCACCCATCTTCCCCAGAGACAAAAATGATCCTTATATCTTCGTGAATTTCAATTTCTTCTATCTTCATGAATTATGTCTAACAGAATATTCAAGCCCGTGTGTGTGTGCTCTCACACATGTACACACAAATGTGTGCATGCAAATGTCAGCATGGGAGCGCTGGGCGTGGTGGAATACACATGTAGTTCCGGCTGCTAGGAAGGCTGAGGCAGGAGGACTGCTTGATCCCAGGAATTCAAGGTTGTGATCCTGTCACTGCACTCTAGCCTGAGAAACAGAGTGAGACCCCCAACTCCAAAAAGCAATAATCATAATAAAAGATTAGCTTCAATTCACAAATGAGATGCACCTTTTTTTTTTTAATTGTAGAGACAAGATCTTGCCATGTTGTCCCGGGGGTCTTGAACTCCTGGGTTCAGGCAATTCTCTCATCTCAGCCTCCCAAAGTGCTGGGATTACAGGCGTGAGCCACTGCAACTTTTTAAAGCACACATGGAAAAGATAAATAATCAGCGATGAGGTGGAACTGAACTATACTGAAGTGTTGTGTCCTTGTACGGTGATAAATAACACTCTGGACTTCAAAGAGCTGGGGTACTTCAGGGCAAATCCAGCAGCATCCAGCGCTGAGCTTTCACAAAGTCAGAGAACTGAATTTGAAATGACTTGTGTTGGGTTAATTTTGTTAGCTCATGATTTTATTTTTTTTTTAACCTCCCAGTCTTTCTTCTTTTTCTTGTTATGTCTTCATAAATTAAAGGGAAAAAGAGAAACATACAATTTGTGAGATTTAGGTCACAGCTTAAAGAACCAAACAGTAAGTAAGAGACGGACAGGAGGCGGGCAGGGAAGGGCTGTCTCATCCAGCGTGGTGAGCAACTTAGGCAAGAACCCCCCTTCCCTGGCCCTTCTCCATCTCTGGGTGGCTGTGGGTTCCATCTACACCCAGCTCCCCATGTTCCTGTCTTGTCTTTTTCTGCGTTCTCTGAAAGTTCAGGGCTAACCTTTAGCATGGGTTCTACCCAGGGCCAGACTCTGACAGCCAGATAAAAGCCAAGACACTTTCTCTTCTGCTTTTTTGTATTATCTAAAAGAGGAAGTATTGGGTGGAAGAGCAGGTGACCATGCAAACAGCGCTGAGGGAACCTTTAGGTCACTGACCCTAAACAATCACCGACCCGATTCGGACAAAATTCTTTTGTGGTTTTGGAGCTCCTGCAGGGATATGTCCCAGGACAGGCATTTTGCTACCAGTTCTGGAGGCAACCCGTTTTTACCTTGGGTCACCCCAGTTAGAAATGTCTCCTTTATATATACGAGGGGGACCCCCCCCCAAAAACCAGAATTTATTTATAAAAAATTGTATATTCTTACATGTTTAAACTTCCGTCACCTTCTAAGTATTCTTCACTTTTTAAACTGCACAAAACAAATTTTGAACTCATCAATTTTGATGCCTTTGAGTGCTTCCACCTGTTTGTTTCATCTCTTCCACACTGGCAAAACGTTTCCCTTTGAGGACTTTTTCATGTGAGGATACAACAAAAAAAAACTTACTCCAGGAGAGGTTGTGCAAATAGGGAGGGTGGGGCATGGGGGTGATGCTGTTTTTGATCAAAAACTGCTGAACATTCAGCACAGGGTGGCCACATGCTATCTTAAATAACCCATCATGAAGTGCACAAATGCGCTGAAAGAATCTCCAGAAAAACCTCACTGAAGCTGAACGCATCCTCCCAGAATAACACTAGCTGGTACACTGATGCCAATGGGTTCCTAGAACACTTACCTATTGGGGAGCCTGCACTACAAGGGGCCCACCCGCCAAACGATAGTTCCGGTTTTTGGGGGGTCCTTCCTCATATACCTGGTTGAAACCTGACTCTCTGACACTTCCCACCCACTGGCCCGAATTTCATCCTCTGGGACCTCCCCTGAAAAAATCTAATGCTTTCTTCATGGGCTGGAACTTTGGATATTTGAAGGACTCTCTCCCATCCCGGTGTCTGTTCTCACAGTTCTTTACAGAACCCAACCTTCCCTTGGCTGGTGACTCCCCTTAGCAGCCGCTAGGTTATAAATCATCTTTCTGGAGCATGACTCCTAGAGCCAGACACAGCCCCCAGATGTGGCCCACCCAGCGCAGAGGGGGACAGACTACCCCCCTCCCTGCTCATGTTTGAGGTTGGGACAGCCCACTCTCAAGGACCTTTTACTTATGCTTCTGATCAGTCATAAATCCCATGTCGTATTCCTATATAAACCACCTAAGTGAAGTTATTTTTGGCCCAAGTGGGTTTTATGTTTTTGAAGCAAGTGAAGAACCTTAAATAGATTCCCTTTCGCATTTTATCATGTTAGATTTATCCCACTGCTATGGGTTTTTAAGGGCTTTCTGCATGCAAATTTAATCCCTCTATCGTTTGGTCATCCCTGCGTACTTTATGCTGCATGCAACTTTAATAACCACGCGATCAGTGTTCTCATCTACATTGTTTGAAACAGCCACAGACTTGACAGGACTGTGATCAGACCCCTGGGGCCTCGCCAGCATATAAACTGTACCTGGTTCGCGCTAATAGTCAGCATGCTTAGGGGATGGTTTATTTGATCGATAATCTACTCAGCTATGTGCTCTTACAGCTCATGTTTTTCTCCCTTGACTACAAGGACATGCAGATGACTATGTAACCAGAATGTCAGTTCCACATGGCAGGACCCTACCCCCATATCCCCAGCTTGGAGAATGGTGCCTTAGGTAGTCCATAAATGTGTGTGGACTAAGTGAGTGAAGGGAGGATGTCAGGGGAGTGTTGGCCACGTAGCTTAGTGAAGTCCAACCACACTGTTTGCCCTTTATCCTGGCTCAGTGGTCTTGTCTCTGTAGTTTAAAAAATACCACTAGATACCCCGCCATGATCCATTTCTAGTAATTCATACTGTGTCGTATAGTCTCTACTTCCTTTTTGCAGGCATGCATAGACCTTCAAAGCCTAGTTCTTTTTTTTAAAAAAATTTTGAGTCAGAGTCTCACTCTTGTTACCCTGGTGGAGTGCAGTGACACGCTCATGGCCATTGCAGCCTCAACCTCCTGGGCTCAGGCAACCCTTGGCCCCAGCCTCCTGAGCAACTGGGACTAAAGGTGCATGTCACCACATATGGTTAATTTTTTAACTTTTTGTAGAGATGAGGTCTTACTATGTTGCCCAGGCTGGACTTGAACTCCTGGGCTCAAGTGATCCTCCTGCCTCGGCCTCCCAAAGTGCTGGGATTACAGGCATGAGCCACCATGCCTGGTCTATCTTTTGAAGGGAATGTCAAGCTCCCTTTTGTCTATAGTTTACAGAATTGACCTTCCTCTCCTTTTCAAGACAGATAACAATATTTACATACCTCTGTAGACATCTGGCACTTCTCTTGGTCTACCCAACTAAACAACTCTGGTAAGAGTTTGACTGTCTCATTTGCACCACCTCTCAGTTTTCTGAACAATATTTTATCCACACATGCTTGGAGACTAAATTCATTTTGAGCAGTTAATGGATGTGGCCGTCTTTTTCTGGATAAAAAAAACAAAACAAAACTAGTTGGAATACATATTGCTCTCTGTTCTGTTTATTCAAACTTTAGCTTTTTATGACTACAGAGCCTTAGCAGTGTTCATTTTATTTCCTGAGTAAATGAGTCCAAATTTGGATTTATTTATTTATTCAATTTTCTTTAAAGACAAGGTATCATTCTGTCGCCTGGGATGGAGAGCCATGGCGTGATCATAACTCATTGCAGCCTCCAACTTCTGGCTCAAGCGATCCTCCTGCCTCAGCACCCAAGTAGCTGGGACTTCTGGTGCATGCCACCGTGCCCGCCTATTTTATTATTATTAATTTTTTGTAGAGATGGAGTCTTGCTACATTGCTCAGATGCTCTCAAACTCCTGGTTTCAAACAGCCCTCCTGCTTTGGCCTCCTACTGCACCTGGCCCAAATTTGGAATTTTTAATGAAAAACATTCCCTTAGCATAATGACTAATTGACAGAACTTTTCCTCTACTAACAATTTTTCATTTATCATGTCAATTAAAACATATATCTTGGGCCAGGCACGGTGGCTCGTGCCTGAGGCAGGAGGATTACTTGATCAGGAGTTTGAGAACAGCCTGGGCAACATAGTAATACCTCATCATTACAAAAATTAAAAAAAAATTAGCCAGGCATGGTGGTGTGCACCTGTAGTCCCAGCTGCTCAGGAGGCTGAGGCAAGAGGATCGCTTGAGCCCAGGAGGCCAAGGCTGCTGAGCTATGATGGCACCACTGCATTCCAGCCTGTGTATCAGAGTGAGACCCCAACTCAAAAAATAAAAATGAAGCAAAAACAAAAACATATATTTGGGAGATGATGCTTCCAATAATAGAACTACAAATCTCCCATTTCCCATGTTTCTGGTTTTATTGACAAGTTATGAATTCTTTTCCACTTAGTATTTTTCTTTTCAATGGGTGGCTGAGCCGACATCTCTACCCACTCCAGTGTTGAAAGTCATGTATTTTTGCTGTCTCATCTCTCTTGCATCTTGGGTCCTGTGGGTCCTGGCATGTGCTGTGTACTCTTTCTGTCCTTGATGGGATCTCAGGCCTTTTCCTTCCATCTTAATTTTTCCAAATACAATTTTGGATTACAGAATTCATGCCCTAATGAAGCCTCTTGTTTTGTTCACATTTAACTAGGCGTCATCTTGACTTTTTTGTTTAATGTTTCATTTTGTAGCCTATCTGCTGATGCAGCATCACTTTTGTTTCCAGTAAATGAAAGGAAAACATTTCCACCCACTTAGTACTTAGGCAAAAAAGAAGGAAAGCTTGAGTGCTCAGCGTTTCTCTGAGATGGGATAAGTGTGCGATAGATTCACATTTTATTCTGCTTCACGGTTTGATTCTCATGTAGATATTTTGTATCTTCCATCGTTTGGTGATTATTTCTTCAGGTTGGTTTTACTCGATGCTATTTAAGACATGAATTTTGATTCTATGTCAGGAGAGTTTCTATTAAAACAGACGATTCTGATTTTTTTTTCAGGCATAAAGAATGACTTGGCTACGGAACACAATGGATGATGCTTAGACCGATATGAACAAACAAATATTTCAAATTATCCTTATGACTATTGGTCAAATTGTGCAAACTGCTAGCAAACATGAAATAAGTCAAACTGATGATGATGAATTCTTTCCCAGAAGCAAATGAACTGTTGCTGGAATTAAAGCAAGAAAAGATTTTACTGCTCAATTTGTATATGAGGGGAAATGATGAAGGAAAGTGATTTGCAATTTACAGGCAGTTTTTTTTCCTCACAGCAGGAGAAAGTTTCAAAGTGGGCTTGATATTATTTTTCTTTCAGTTTTCAATCCTTTGTTCAGAAAACCCAATATTCTGTCTTAGGAAAACAGAAATATCTTCTGAGTATAAGCCGATAATAATAACATATAATTACTAGTAGAAACGTTTTAAGGTATTAATGGTAAAATATGAAAGCCATATACTGAAAAAAATTGAGGCATGATTTACATACAGACAGACTCACCCTTTGAAGTTTGCAGTGCTGTGAGTTTTAACAATTCATACAGTCATATATCTATCACCACAGTTAAGAGAGAGAATCGTTGGATATGATGGCTCACACCTGTAATCCCAGCACTTTGAGAGGCTGAGGCCGGAAAATTGCTTGAGCCCAGGAGTTTTAGACCAGCCTGGGCCACACAATGAGATCCTGTCTCTACAAAAAATTTTGTTGGGCATGGTGGTGTGCACCTGTTGACCTAGCTACTAGGGAGGCTGATGTAAAAGGATTGTCTGAGCCCAGGAGGTTGAGGCTGCAGTGAGCCATGATAGTGCCACTGCATTCCAGCCTGACACACACACACACACACACACACAAAATAGAATAATTTCATTATCCACAAAATTCCCTTGTGTTCCCTAAGCCAGCCCTTTCCCGTCTCTCCTACTTTCTGGCAATCACTGATCTCTCTTCTGTCCTTACAGTTTTCCTTTTTTCAGAATATCATGTAAATGGAATTCTATAACACGTAACCCTTTGAGGGCAGCTCTTTCCCTTAGTGTGATGTGTTTGAGATTCATCTATGTTGTTGCAGGTTTGTTACTTTTTGCTGAGTAAGGGCTTATTACTTTTTGATGAGTCCATTTTATGGATGTACCTGACTGTTTAGTCTTTCATCAGGAAAAAACCATTTGGATTTTTTTTCTGCTTTTAAGGATTTTAATAAAGTCACTGTAGGTATTTACATATCGTTTTTCTTTTGTGGACACGAGTTTTGTTGAAGTTGGGTAAATATCTAGGCATAGGATTGCTGGGTTGTATGTTAACAATATTAGAAACTACCCTGTGGCCGGGCTCAGTAGCTCAGCCTGTAATCCCAGCACTTTGGGAGGCCGGGCATGGTAGTGCATGCCTGCAGTTCTGGCTATTTGGAATGCTGAGGTGAAAGGATCGCTGGAGCCCAGCAGGTTGAAGCTGGGGTGGCCATATTGTGAGTGTGCCACTGTACTCCAACCTGGGTAATGGAGTGAGACTCCAACTCAAAAAGAAAGAAAGAGAGAGAGAGAGAGAGAGAGAGAGAGAGAGAGAGAGAGAGAGAGAGAGAGAAAGAAGGAAAGAAAGAAAGAAAGAAAGAAAACAGAAGAAAAGAAACTACTCTACTGTGCTGTCCTTTTTGATGTTCCTGCCAGCAGTGTGTGAGGGGTCCAGTCTCTCTGCATCCTATCAGCACTTGGTTTTCTCCCCTCCATCCCAATGTGATGACTTCTTATTAGGGCATCCTTTTGCATTTTCCTAATGATATACTGTGTGGAACATGTTTTCATGTGCTTGTTGGCTACCTGTATATCTTCTTTGGCGAAGTATCTTTTTTTTTTTTTTTTGAGTTGGAGTCTCACTCTGTCACCCAGACTGGAGTGCAGTGGCCGTTCCTGGCCACCGCAGCCTCGACCTGCTGGGCTCCGGCGATCCTTCCGCCTCAGCCTTCCAAGTAGCCAGAATTACAGGCATGCGCTACCATGCCCGGCTGATTTTTTTTTTTTTTTATTTATTGTGGAGATGAGGTCTCGCTGCACAGGCGGGTCTCGAACCCGTGGGCTCAGGCAATCCATTCACCTCACCCTCCCAAAGGTGTGGGATTACAGGCTGAGCCACCGAGCCTGGCTGGCGAAGTGTCTTTTAAAACCTTTTTTAAAAATTGGGTTATTTGTTTACTCATTGTTGAATTTTTATAGTCTTTATATAGTTAGGATACAAATTCTTTATCAGACATGTGTTTTGCTAATAGTATTCCAAGTCTGTAGCTTTTCTTTTTACTCACTTAAGAGTTTCTTTTGCAAAGCAGATGTTTATAATTTTTTTTTTTTTTTTTGAGTTGTAGTCTTTCTCTATCACCCAGTCTGGAGTGCAGTGGTCGCTCCCGGCCACTGCAGCCTTGACCTGCTGGGCTCTGGGGATCCTTCTATCTCAGCCTTCCAAGTAGCTGGAACTACAGGTACGCGCTACCATGCCTGGCTCATTTTTGATTTATTGTAGAGATGAGGTCTCGCCAAGTTGCCCAGGTGGGTCTCGAACCCGCGGGCTCAGGCAATCCACTCACCTCAGCCTCTCAAAGCGCAGGATTACAGGCTGAGCCACCGAGCCGGCTTGTAATTTTTTTTTTTTTTTGAGTCAGAGTCTCATTCTGTTGCCCAGGCTGGAGTGTAGTGGCATGCTCATGGCTACTGCAGCCTTGACCTGCTTGGCTCAGGGGATCCTTCTGCCTCAGCCTTCCAATTAGCTGGAACTATAGGCACATGCCACCACCCCTGGCTAATTTTTTGATTTATTGTAGAGATGAGGTCTCAACAATTTGCCCAGGCTGATCTTGAACCTGTGGACTCAAGCAATTCTCTCGCCTCTGCCTCCCAAAGTGCTGGAATTACAGGTGTGAACTACCTCGTCCAGCCAGAAGTTTTTAATTTTGATGAGGTTCAATTTAATCCATCTTTTATGAACGTACTTTGGTGATCTAAGAAATCTTTGCCAAGATCACAGGAATTTTCCTCTGTACTTAATTTTAGAAGAGTTGTGGTTTTAGGTTTTACATTTTGATCTATGATCCATTTTGAATTAATTCTTGTTTATGAGGTAAGGTGTGGATTAAGATCTTTTCATTTGGCTATCCAATTGCTCCAATACTATTTGTTCAAATGGCTGTTCTTTCTCCATTGAATTGCCATTGCATCTGTGTTGGAAATTAATTGCCAAAAATATATCTGGGTCTATTTCTGAACTGTGTATTTTGTGCTGTTGATCTATGTATCCATCCTTTATTCAGTACAATACAGTCTTTAAATATTGCAGTTTTATGGTAGGTCTTGAAATTGGATGGTAGGTCTCCAACTTTGTCTTTTTCAAAAATTGTTTTAGGGCTGGACTCGGTGGCTCAGCCTGTAATCCCAGCACTTTGGGAGGCCGAAGTGAGTGGATTGCCTGAGCCTGCGGGTTTGAGACCCGCCTGGGCAGCAAGACCTCATCTCTACAATAAATCAAAAAAATTAGCCGGGTGTGGTAGCACACACCTGTAGTTCTGGCTACTTGGAAGGCTGAGGTGGAAGGATCGCTGGATCCCAGCAGGTTGATGCTGGAGTGGCCATGAGTGTGCCACTGCACACTGCCTGGGTGACAGAGTGAGACTCCAACTCAAAAAAAAAAATTGTTTTAGATATTAAAGTTTTCTTGCCTTTTCATACAAATTTCTTTTCAATTTCTACAAAAAAGTTTTTTTGGCATTTTGAAAGTGTTTGCATTAAATCTATTAAGTTGGAAGAATTGATATCTTAATAATATTGAGTCTTCTAATTGATGAACGTGGTCTATCTCACATTTATTTAGGTCTTAAATTTTTTTCATTAGTGTTATAGTTTTCTGCATATAAATCTTAGACATATTCTGTTGGGTTTGAACCTAAGTATTTCATGTTTTGGGGTACTATTGTAAATAGTACTTTAAAAATTTCAACTTACGGTTGTTTTGTTCCTAGTACATAGAGTTACAACTGATTTTTATATATTGACCATGACTTTGCAAGGCTCACTTATTCATTCTAGTAGATTCTTAGGGATTTTCAATATACATGACCTTATTGTTTACAAATAGGGATAGTTTTATTTCTGTTTCTCTAATCTATATGCCTTCTATTTATTTTTTGCCATATTGCAATGACTAAGACCTCCAATATTATGTTGAATAGAAGTGGTGAAAGAAGACTTGCTTACCTTTTTCTGCACTAGAAGGAAGCATTCAGTCTTTCACCATTAAGTGTTATGTTAGCTTTAGTTATCACTTTTTTAAGAGCATGACCTTTATCTACTTGAAGGAGTTCTCTTATCTTCCTACTTTGCTGAGATGTAAAAAATAATGAATTGATGTTGAATTTTGTCTAATGATTTTTCTTTTTTTTTTTTTGAGTTGGAGTCTCACTCTGCCGTCCAGACTGGAGTGCAGTGGCCACTCCCAGCCACCGCAGCCTCGACCTGCTGGGTTCCGGCGATCCTTCCACCTCAGCCTTCCAAGTAGCTGGAATTACAGGCATGCGCTACCATGCCCGGCTGATTTTTTGATTCATTGTAGAGATGAGGTCTCGCTGCCCAGGCAGGTCTTGAACCCGTGGGCTCAGGCAATCCACTCACCTCAGCCTCCCAAAGGCACGGGATTACAGGCTGAGCCACTGAGCCCGGCTTCAAATGATTTTTCTATCAAAATGATCACATATTGTTTTCTTCTTCAGTCTGTTGCCATGATGGGTTATGTTAATTTTTTTTTTTTGAGTCAGGGTCTCACTCTGTCACCCAGCCTGGAGTGCACTGGTGAAATCACAGCTCACTACAGCCTCAACCTCCTGGGGTTTAGGTAATCCTTCTGCCTCAGTATCCTGAGTAGCTGGGATTACAGGCAAATACCACCACACCTGGCTAATTTCATTAATTGATTTTTGAATGTTGAACTAACCTTGTATTCCAAGGATAAACTGCACTTGTTGATAATATATAATCCTTCTTATAAATTGCTTGATTTCATTTCCTAATATTTTGATGATAAATTTTTTCTCTCATATTCATAAGGAATATTGATCTTTAGTTTTCTTATAATTTCTTTGTCTGCTTTTGTTATCAGGGAAATGATAATCTTATGAGTTCAAAAGAGTTTTCTTAACTTCTCTTTTCTGATAGAGCTTGTGTAGAATTAGACACACAAGTGGTATTATTCCTTTCTTAAGTGGTTGGTAAAATTTGCTGGTGAAGCTGTCTGTACTTGAAACATTTAATAAGAGTATAAAGTAAAGGCAGTCAAATAACTGAGACTATAAAAATGAGAAAGACAAGAGTAAAAAAGATCAGATAGAAAGTGGTTGAGCTGGAAGGGAGGCAAGACATATCTTCACATGTATAATTAAAGCTGAAGAAGAAGGGAAGGAGAGGAAGAAGACAAAAAAGATGGAAGGATGACAATGAGGAAGAAGGAGGAAGATGGGAGCAGAAAAGAGAAGAGTGTTTCCTACCATCAGTGGACAGGAATAATATTACAACTATGATTCATGAAAGAAGACCTGTGCCTTTAATCCTAGCACTTTGGGAGACCATTGTAGGAGGATTGCTTGAGCCCAGGAGTTCAAGACCAGCCTAGGCAACATGTTGAGACCTTGTTTCTTAAAAAAAAAAAAAATAAAGGTGTAGTGGTGCACGTCTGTAGTCCCATCTACTCTGGAGGCTGGGGCAGAAGGACAGCCTAAGCCCAGGAGGTCAAGGCTGTGGTGAGCCATGATCATTTCACTGCCCTCCAGCCTAGGTGACAGAGTGAGGCTCTGACTCAACAACAAATGGATGAACAAACTTTCATTTTTTCTTTTTTTTGAGTTGGAGTCTCACTGGAGTGCAGTGGTATGATCATGGCTCTGCTCATGCAGCATTGACCTCTGGGCTCAGCCCATCCTTCTGCCTCAGCCTCCTGAGTAGCTGGGACTACAGATGTGTGCTATCATGCTTGGTAAATGTTTAAATTTATTGTAGAGGTGTGGTCTTGCCAGGTTGCCCAGGCTGGTCTCGAGCCCCTGGGCTCAGGCATTCCTCTCACCTCTGCTTCCCAAAGTGCTGGGATTACAGGCCACCGTGCCCAGTACATGAAAGTATGTTTGAAGAAGAAAAACAAAACAATGGAAAATATCCAATACTTAAAACTATATTTCAAAGAAACTTCCTGGAAATAAGAGAAAGCCTAAATCTAAGTATTGAAATGGTCCATAATATGTCTGGGCAACAGGCTGGAATAATAAATTCAGGACCATAATATTCTAGCAAAATGACTAGATTTTAGAGACAAGGAAAAAAATTCCTTAGGGCTGGCACTTGCTTTCACAAGAGCAAGGTACAAAGCAAAATAACCATGAAGCAGCATTTTTAAGAAACTCAAGGAAAGAAAGTACAAGCCAAGAATTTTATGTTTAGCAGAATTGTTGTTTAAGAATGAAGGCTATAGAAAGTAGTTGTAAGTGTGCAAAAACCCAGGGAGCACTGTACCCAGGACATTTCCTGAGAATCTGCCAGAGAAGGTGCTTCATCAAACAACTGGGGAAATTTTGGCAAAAGGACTTATGGCAATTTTTTTTCTTTTCTTTTTTAAAAAAATTCTTCATCATCTTTATTTTTATTATTGTTTTAAAATAAATTTTTGATTTTAAATATGTGGGTATAATACAGGGTAGGTATATAAATGTTCATTATGCTGGTACCCTTGTTGATGAGGTATGCCCCCTGACAATTTGTTGTAGATCTAAAATTAAAATGAGAGTGAAAATGTGAGTATAAATATGTGAAAGTTCGGACAAGACAGAAATAGGAAAGAAGAGACATAAAAGGGAAAATAATAAAAATCATTGATTGTAGAGCAACTCATACATGGGAGTCAAAGGATACCTTTGAAAACTGAAACAACCCAGCAATCCCCTTTCTGGGAATATACCCAGAGGAACACACATCGTTTTACAAATAAGACACCTGTACACGCATGTTTATTGCTACACTATTCATAACAGCAAAAAAAAAAAAAAAAGGAACCAACCCTACTGCCCACTGAAAGTGGACTAGATAAAGAAAATGTGGTACATATACACGATGGGATATTATGCAGCCATAAAAAAGGACAAACTCTTGGACTTCACAGCAAATTGTATGGAGCTGGAGACTATCCTTCTTAGAGATCTGTCACAAAAACAAAGAATCAAATATCACATGTTCTCACTTATAAGTGGGACCTGAACATTAATCAATAGCACACAAAAGGGATGGGCATTCCTGGGACACTGCCAGAAGGGAGGGAGGGCTCATGTAACAACACAAAGGGTTCCTGGCCATAAACCAGGGGAAGTGGACCAGTTTCCCAAACTTCACCTGCACATAAATTACTTATGTCTCTAATCCTGACTTGTACCCCACATCTGTATAATAAAATTTAAAGAGAGAGAGAGAGAGAGAGAGATTGAGAGAGAGAAGGCACTGGGAAACATAAAGGTAACCACTAGAACAAATACATCGTCCTTTATCAACATCATAAGAAATTTAAAAAGTACAAAGATGGTGTTATGATTAATTCTGAGCCTATGTTCATATAAAATTTTCCACCTGCAGACGGAAGCTGACTCTGCACTAGAAAGACTGGATGGTGAGAAGATAAGTAGGTTTGAACTAGCTCTAAATATTTTTTTCTGCGTCTCTTTTATCTTAAAAAAATCCTCTCCTGTTGTCAAGTCTCAACTGTCAAGTGTTTATGAACGACTTTTTTTCCCCTTAAACTTTGTAGGAACGGTTCTATTTTTTATCCTACAGTGTCAAAGAGAATATT
This sequence comes from Carlito syrichta, assembly GCF_000164805.1. NCBI lineage: Eukaryota > Metazoa > Chordata > Mammalia > Primates > Tarsiidae > Carlito > Carlito syrichta. The sequence goes on along the minus strand of NW_007261737.1, from coordinate 110,451 downwards.
TTCAGTGTTTTCATTCTCTTTGTATTAATCACGTCTGAATGTTGTTCCAGTGCAGAGCTGCTTGTATCAGCTTTAATACTGTTATGTTCACATTCAACCGGTGAAATGTTGGACCTAGAGTGTAAGTTTTTAGTCCCTGAATGACAGGGACCAAATGACTCAGTTTGCTTGATACGTTCATATTGTCTCTCATTTGGCCTACTGTTAGAAATGCTTGTGATGAGCCGGGCTCGGTGGCTCAGCCTATAATCCCGCACTTTGGGAGGCTGAGATGAGTGGATTGCCTAAGCCCGTGGGTTCAAGACCTGCCTGGGCAACTTGGTGAGACCTCATCTCTACAATAAAAAAAAAAAAAAAAAATTAGCCGGGCGTGGTAGCACGCGCCTGTAGTTCCAGCTGCTTGGAAGGCTGAGGTGGAAGGATTGCCGGAGCCCAGCAGGTCGAGGCTGCGGTGGCTGGAAGCGGCCACTGCACTCCAGTCTGGGTGACAGAGTGAGACTCCAACTCAAAAGAAATGCTTGTGATGCCAGCTGACATTGTTCAGGGCATTCCATTCCTCTTATTCGAAATATGAGATGGTGATATTAGTATCCGTTTTCTCCCTCCTTTTTTGTGGAGTAGTGAAGGAATTCTGAAAAGCAGGCTTTTCATTAGAAAGATGTTATAACCATTATAATTATAATGTATTTGAATTAAGAAATCTATTATGATGACTGATAGAGTTGATAATTATTTGATAATTACAATTTGAGTCCAATATGTGCAGTACCCTCTAAACTCTATTACAAATCCAGAGTGTCACTGCTAGCATAATGTTAAAAGTAATGGAAATTTTATCTTCCAGTGTTTTAAGCCCTCAGCAGTCTCTCTGGTCTCTTTCATTGCCTACTGGTGAAGAATAACAAACTGGTCTTCAGATTTGTAGGTCAATTTGTACATCTGAGGTTATGAGATAATTAAACTGTATTTTTATAATTATCTTTTAAGATTGATCCTCATTTTAAGGAAAATTTGGTTATAGTTACTTCCTTGACCTGCTTGCCATTGTTTTTCCGAGATTAATTACATGCATATACACATATATTTTATTTATTTATTTTATATTTTATTTTAAAGCTGTGGGCTACAATTCAGGGTTAGGTATACAAATGGACATCATACAAGTAAAGTTTGGGCCTTCCGTTGGTCCCCACTTTGCCTGGTTTGAGATCAGTACCCTTATTGATGTATCTCCATCCTCACCCCAGTATCCCTCTACTACCAATCCCTTTTTTATAGTATTATGGTAAATTGTTCAGGGTTTGCTTATGAGTGAGAACATATGGCACTCTGTTCTTTGTTTCTGTGATAGCTCATTGAGTATGATAGACTCTAAATCCATCCAAGTTGCTGTGAAGTTCATGTGTTTGTCCTTCTTTATGGCTGTGTAATAGTCCATTGTGTATATGTACCTTTTTAAAAAATCCAGTCCAGTTTCGATGGGCAGCACGGTTGTTTCCATGTTTTTGCTATTGTGAATAGCGCTTCGATAAACATGTGCATGTATCTTTTTTGTAGAATGATTTGAGTTCCTCTGGGTGTATTCCCAGTAGGGGGATTGCTGGGTCATATGGAAGGTCAGTTTCTAGTTCTTTTAGAAATCACCGCACTGTTTTCCAAAGAGGTTGTACTAGTTTGCATTCCAACCAGCAGTGTAGAAGTGGTTCCTTTTCTCCATATTCTCTCCAGCATCTGTTGTTTGTTTTGTTAATGATGGTTGTTCTTACTGGGGTTGGCTGGTGTCTCAATGTAGTTTTGATTTGCATTTCTCATATGATTAGCGAGGGTGAGAACTTTTTCATGTCTGTTGGCTGCCTGCATATCTTCTTCTGAGGTGGGTCTATTCATGTCTTTTACCTACTTTTTTTTAATGGGGCTATTTATTTTTTTCCTTTCAACACTTTTGAGTTCCTTTTGGATCCTGGATGTTAGGCCTTTGTCAAATATACAGTTGGTAAATGCTTTTTCCCATTATGTGGGCTGTGCCTCTGCTCTCTGGGTGGTTTCTTTTGCATTACAGAAGCTTTTCAGTTTAATGAGGTTCCCCTGTCTATCTTATCTATTACGGTGTGTGCTTTTGGGGTTTTCATCAGGAACTGGTTGCCTACTCCGATTTCCATAAGGGTGTCTCCTGTGTTTTCTGAGGTTCTTATAGTTTGAGGTTTTTATGTTTAGGTCTTTGATCCATTTTTAGAGTAGATTTTTGTGTATGATGATAGGTAGGGGTCCTGTTTCAATCTTCTGCATGTAATAAGCCAGTTTTCCCAGCACCATTTACTGAATAGGTTCTCCTTCCCACAGTGGTTATTGGTGGAGGCTTTGTCGAAGATGAGTTGGTTGAGAAATTGAGGTTTTGCTTCCAGAATCTCTATACTATTTCATTAGTCTATATGACTGTTCTTGTGCCAACACCAGGCTGTTTTGATTATTGTAGACTTATAGTAAATTTTAAAGTCTGGATGTGTGATGCCTCCCACTTTGTTTCTTTTTTTGAGGATTGTTTTGGCTATTTGTGGTCATTTATGTTTCCATATGATTTTCTGTATTGTCCTTTCTAGGTCGGAGAAGAATGATAGTAAATATAATGGCAATTGTGTTGTATCTGTAGATTGCCTTAGGTAGGATGGACACTTTAACAATATTGATTCTTCCTATCCATGAGCATGGAAAGTTTTTCCATTTGTTCATGTATTTTTGGATTTTTTTGAGCAGTGTTTTGTTGTTTTCATTGTAATGGTCTTTCACTTCTCTGGTTAGGAAGATGCCGAGGTATTTCATTTCTTTTGTGTGGCTATTGTGAACGGGATTGTGTTTTTATTTGGTTCTCTGCCTATTTGTTGTTGGTGTATAAGAAAGTGACTGTCTTTTGCATATTTATTTTGTACCCTGATACTTTGCCAAAGTCCTTTATCAGTACAAGGAGTATTTTGATAGATTCTCTTGTGTTTTTGAAGTATTAGAATCACATCATCAGAAAAGAGGGATAACTTAACTTTCCTATTTGGATTCCCCTGATTTCCTTCTCTTGTCTAATTGCTCTAGCTTGGACTTCCAACACAATGTTGAACAGGACGGGTTAGAGTGGGCAGTCTTGTCTTGTTCTGGTTCTCAGGGGAAATGCTTCCAGTTTCTGTCCATTTAGCAATATGCTCGCTATGGGTTTATGGTAGATGGCACTTACTATTTTCAGGTGTGTTCTTTCTATGCCTAGGTGTTTGAGGGTTTTTATCAAGAAGGGATGCTGGATTTTAACAAAAGATTTTTCTTCATCTAATGATATAATCATGTGGTTCTTGCTTTTATATCTGTTGATATATTTAATTACATTTATGGTCTTGTGGATGTTAAACCAGCCCTGCATCCTGGGGATGAAGCCTACTTGGTCATGGTGGATTTTTGAGATGTGTTGTGTGAATCCATTTGCTAGAATCTTGTTGAGAATTTTTGCATATATGTTCATTAGGGATATTGGCCTGAAGTTCCCTTTTTTTGTTGGATCTTTACCGATTTGGGTATCAGGGTGATGTTAGCTTCGTAAAATGATTTGGGGAGAATTCCATCTTTTCAGTTGCCTGGAATACTCTCAATAGGATTGGTATCAGCTCCTCCTCATATGTTTTGTAGAATTCTGCTTGAAAGCCATCTGGTGCAAGGCTTTTTTTTTTTTTGTAGGTAGTTTTCTTATGACAAAGTTGTAAGTTATTAGTCTATTTAGTGTCTCAATGTCTTGTTTCAACCTTGGGAGGTTGTGTGATGTCAGAAAATTCTCCATTTCATTTAGGTTATCAAGTTTTTTTCCATACAGGTGTGCATAGTAATCTTTGATAATCTTTTGTATTTTTGGAGGGTCATTTTGATCTTTTGTATTTCTTATTGTGTTTATATGGACTTTTTCTTGGTCATTCTGGCTAGGGATCCATCAATCTTATTTATTCTTTCCAAGAACCAGATTCTTGTTTTGATTTTTTTTCCTATGATATTTTTGTCTTCTATGTCCTGTATTTTGGGCTTTTACTTTGTGATCTGGATTCTTCTGCTAAAGTTAGGGTTTTAGTGGTCTTGTCTTTCCAGCTCCCTTAGGTGATTTGTTAGGCTGCTGACTTTTGATCTCTCCATTGTCTTGATGTGCGTTTGTAGAGATATAAATTCCTCTCTTAGAACTGATTTCATGGCATACCATAGGCTTTGGTAAGCTCTTTCTTCATTTTCTTTGTTTACAGGAATCTTTTACCTTGTATTTTGATTTCTTTGTTGACCCTGTAGTCGTTTAGCATCATACTATTTAGTGTCCCTGTTTTTGTGGGGTTTGGGGGAATTTTGTTGGTGTTGGTATTTACTTTTATTCCACTGTGGTCTAAGAAGGTACATGGAAGTATTTCAATTTTATGAAGTTTGTTTATGCTTGATTTATGGCTGAGGATGTGGTTGATCTTGGAGTATGTTCCATGTGGTGATGAGTAGAATGTATATTCTGTGGTTGCTGGTTGGAGTGTTCTGTAGGTATCTATTAAATGCATTTTGTCAAGTGTCAAGTTGAGATTCCAGATCTCTTTTTGTTGATTTTTTGCCTCAATGATCTATCTAGGGTTGTTAGTGGGGATACTTATGTCCCCAGTTATAATAATGTTAGAGTTAATATCTTTTTTTAGTTTACTTAGTAGTTGCTTTATAAATGCTTGTGCTCCTGTGTTGGGTGCATATATGTTTAGGATGGATATTTGTCGTTGACAGATTGAAACTTTTATCATTATTTAGTGTCCCTCTATATCTTTTAAAATTTTTAAGGTTTAAAGATTCTTTTATTTGATATTAAGATTGCAACTCCTGCCTTTTTTTGTGATCCATTTGCCTGGAAATTCATTTTTCATCCTCTAACGTTGAGTCTGTGTGCATCCCTTGTGATAAGATGAGTTTCCTGGATGCAGCAAATTATTGGTTTTTTAAAAAAAAATTCAGTTTGCCATTCTGTGTCTTTTCAGTGGTGCATTTAGTCCATTCATGTTCAGGCTGATTACTGAAATGTGATTGTTTATCCCCATCATGAAGGTCTTATAAAGTTTTTTCTTTGTTTTCTTTTAACTTTTGGGTTGATGTATGTGTGTGCTTTCAAGTTTGCAGGCGTGATGCATTCTCTATTGATTCTGTATTCTTCTGTTCTCTTGAGAAGTGTGTCATTCTTTTTTTCTTTCTTCTGTACTTCATACCTTTTTTAAGCATCTTCTGTAGAGCTGGTCTAGAAGCTACATAGTTTCTTAGAGATTGGATGTCTGGGAAGGAATTAATATTTTATTTTTTGAGTCAGAGATTCACTCTGTCACCCAGGCTGGAGTACAGTGGCACACTCACAGCCACTGCAGCCTCTACCTGTTGGGCTCAGGTGATCCTTTTACCTCAGCCTTCCAAGTAGCTCGAAGTACACAATGCCCAGCTATGGGAAGGATTTTAATTCTCCATTGCTGATGAAGCTAAGCTTGGCTGGGTAGGGAATTCTTGGTTGAAATTGTTTATCTTTGAAAACTTTGAATATTGGACTCCAGCACCTTCTAGCTTGTAGTGTTTTTGCTGATAGGTCTGCTGCTATTCTGATTGGTTTTCCCTAGGTAGTCTGACCTTTCTCTCTTGCTGCCTTTAGGATTTTTTCTTTTGTACCTACTTTGCATAGGCAAATTACTATGTGCTTAAGGGTTGGTCTAATTTGATGTCTTGCAGGGGTTCTCTGTATCGCTTGTGTTTGGATGGTCACATCTCTGGTGAAATGGGGAAAGTTTTCTTGTGTAACCTCCTGGAATACTTGCTCCAAGGTATTCTCCATTTCCCTTTCTTCTGGGATACCAAGCAGGTGTAGCTTTAGCCACTTGATTTAAATTGTATATCTCTTAGAGGCTTTGTTCTTTCTGAATTTTCTTTCTATGTTTTTTACAGATTGGGTTAATTTCATGCTTTGGTCTTCAAGTTCTGAAATTCTTTCTTCTGCTTGATTAAATCTGCTTTCCATACTTGTCATCTTGTGATTTATTTCCTGGATAAAGTTTTTTATGGCCAAAATGTCTGTTATGAGTTCTTTCAGTTTTGCATCTTGTCTTTCTTGTGTCCTATTCACTCTTTCCATCCATTTCTAATCCCTGTTGTATTCTGGGGCCAGATGTTGGTGACTTCCATTGTTTGGGCTCTGAGGTGTAATTTTTCAGATGTTTTCTCTTTGTTACACTGAGAATTATCTGTGTTCTTCTGTTGACTTTTCTTCATTCGTGACAGATCTCTTTCTTTTCTCTTTAGTTCTGTTATTCAGTGGCAGTGGGAGAGGTTTTTCACTTCTGATATTTGTTCAGCCCTCTAGTCTTCCCTGATCAGGGCTCTGAATTTGTTCTGTTTTGAAACAGTGCTGTGGGTGAGAAACTTTGCTTTTTCTTATAGTTTTGAGAGTCAAATAAAGTGGAGAATAGGGAGCTAGGAGTCAGAAACTACTTGCAAATCACAATGTTCACTGATTGTGGCATGGGTTCCCTGAGTCCCACTCCCCACCACCACTCTATATGATGATGCAATGAGTACATGTGTGTACGTCCTGAGTCCAAGATACAGTAACAGCAACAAGGAGAACAGAGAAAAGTAGAATGAAATAAGATGGACAAAAATTAAACAAAAATAAAATAAAATAAGATGAACAGAAAAGTGAAAGCAGAAACCAAAGCAAAGAAACACATACACACACACACACACACACACACACACACACACACACACACACTAAAACAAACTGGAAAAAAAAAACACCCAAAGCAAAATACACACACACACATCCCCCCAAAGAAACTGGAAAAAAAACCCAAAACAAAACCACCACCCCCAAATCAGAAAAACTGAATACACACACACATACACACACACAAACACACACACACCCAACACAAAACAAAAGGAGAAGAAAAGAAGAGAAAAAAAAGAATTCCAACTGAACCCTCACACATACATTCACATACACATTAAACTAAAAAAAAGAACAAAAAACCAAAAACAAATAAAAAATTGAAAGATGAACACCCAATCATTCACATGAAACACACATAATCAGAAAACAAAACATGAAAGAATAAATAAAGACAGAAAAAGAACAAAGAACAAAGAAAAAAGTGGGGAATGCAAATCAAATCCTCACATGCACAAAGGAAAAAAGGTTAACAAGAAATAAACATAAGCCCAAAAAAATACCCTGCCCTCTTGTGGCAGGTCCATGGTTCCTCGCAGCTGCTCACAGGTAAACCTCTCTGCTATCTCTCACAGAGCTGTGGCCTCATTCACAATCTCCCCAGCGTCTGTCTCAGGGAAAGAGGAGGTGGTGGGTGTGGGTGGGGCTTCAGTCCTCTCCTCCCACTCTTGTATTTTCAGGGGGATCCCCTCCAGTGAGGAGATGTGGGTGGGATTGTCTCTTCCCCAGGTGCTGGTCGGGGGCACCCCAGCCAGGCTCATTCTGGAGTAGAGTCCTCCTATCAAGGCTGATGTCCGGGCTCTGCCTGGGTTTGTCACTCTCAGTTGTGCCCTAGCCGTGTGGGTCTGATGTTCAGAGGACTGCTGAGGAGGAGGGAGTTAGGTCAGCCCCAGACTCACTGCTGATCTTTTCTGAGGTCTTCCTTGTCTTCTTCTGGTCACAACCTTTGTCCCGTGACTGAACCAGGGTAGGAGGTGGGGCACCTGAGGCTCAGTACTCATCCTGTCCTTCTGGAGTTTGTGCTTTGGGGTATTCCCTCTGGGTCACGATCAACCCCTGAGTAGTTAATCCGCTGGTCACAGAGATCGGGTCTGTCCCTCTTTTCTGTCCAGTTTTCAAGATGGTGGCAGGGTGCCTGTTTTATCTTCTCCAGTAGGACTCTGCCTTGGGCTCCCTCACTGTGCTCCCTCCACAGCCCTTGCTGCCAATCTCTGGCCGGGCACTGCAGTGGTGAGGCAGGACCTGGAGCTGACAGTCACTCCCAGCAGTTTCTTCCCGGGAAGGGCTTTGCTAATTTTAAAAATTGCTGCTCAACTTCTGTTCCCCAGGAAGCACTAGGGTTCAAGCAAAGCAACGGCGGCATCAGCCACTTCACTAGGAGAGCCCTGGCCACTTGCCCACTCGGTCAGCCACTCACATGCCCGCTTACTCACCAACATGTATGCAGCATTTTCCATACACTCCCTCACTCACACAGGGACTCACATAGTCCGACTGGCTCCACTGCCATCTTCCTCCCTCCCCACACATACATTTTATTTTATTATAGGAATGTGGGGTGCAAGTGAGGGTTAACTACACAAGTAGGCTGCATGCAGGTGAAGTTTGGGCTTCTAACTGGCCCTCACTCCCCCTGGTAGTGGACCAGGTACCCTTTGTGTTGTCATGTGCTTACACCCTCCTCACTCCCTCCCACCCCTAGCGGTGCCCAGCAACTGCCCATCCCTCTCTTGTGCTAATGTGACGAATGCTCAGGGCCCACTTAAGAGTGAGAACATGTACTATTCAGATCTTTGTTTCTGTGAAAGTCTCCAACTCCATCCAGTTGGCTGTGAAGTCCATGGTCTTGCCCTTTATGATTACATAATACTTTATCATGAATATGTACCATGTTTTATTTATCCGGTCCACTTTCAATGGACAGCAGAGTTGGTGCCATGCTTTTGTTATTGTGAATAGTGTGGCAATAAACACATGTGTACAGGTATACATTGCATTTTGAAAGGGACAGTCATACAGTTTTTGATGAGTCAATGAATAGTAGATGCGAGGTGCAGAATTTGAAGAATAGACTTTCATACTTGGAAACGCTTGCCATCACTCTGGCTGGTCCTGTTTTTAAACTTCACTTACCAAATATTTTGTAAAAGAGATAAAGTAGGGCATAAATAATGAATAAATGTCTTGTTCAGAGGCTCAGGAGGGAGGACCACTTGAGCCCAGGAATTTGAGGAGTTTGAGGCTGTAGTGACCTGTGATTGCACCACTGTACTCCAGCAGCCTGAGCAGCCTGAGAGAGAAAGAGAAAGAGAAAGAGAGAGAGAGAGGGAGAGAGAGAGAGAGAGAGAGAGAGAGAGAGAGAGAGAGAGAGAGAAGGAGAGAGAAAGACAGCATCTCTTAAAATAAATGAATAAATGTGATTTTACCTGCTAGTGAAAAAATCATTGCAGAATATTTTATTATAATTATCCCAGCAAAAGTAAAAGAGATTTTTGGGGTCATTTTAGTAGCCATTACTGTACAGAAATGTAGCTTTGATGTGAAATAATTTTGCATCAACACTGTATGATATAGAAAAGTAATGATAAAAATTATTTCATAAGGAAAGTAGATGTGACTTGAAGCAAAATATGACTTTATGTTTTCATTGTCATCTTTGTTTAATTGCTATAACTTTCTATATCTTTTTTGTATAACCAGCTTTTCACATGTTTGTTGTTTGTGCTTTATTTAATGCTTAGTTGATTAACTGATTAATTTTTTTTTTATAGAGACAGAGTTTTGCCCTGTCACCCAGGCTGGTGGCGCCATCATAGCTCACTCTAGCCTTGAACTCCTGGGCTCAGCAGGTCATCTTGTCTCAGTCTCTGGATTGGCTAGGACTACAGGCACTCACCACCACCACTCTCAGATTTTTTTTTAAAATTTGTATTTTATTGATAGAGCATTGGTTCTTTTTTTTTTTTTTAAGTATACAGATCAATAATTATTAGTATATTCACAAAGTTGTGTGATCACCACTAGCTAATGCCAGAACATTTTCTACACCCTATGTATAAGTCTCTTGGCCACTAGCACTAAACCCCCAACCTCTACTTCCCCAACCCTTGATAACCATTCATCTATTTTCTGTCTCTATGGATTTATCTGTTCTGGAAAGCTCAGATAAATTGACTTATACTGCATGTGGCCTTTTGTACCTGGCTTCTTTCACTCAGCCTAGTGTTTTCAAGATTCATCCACATTGTAGCATGTAACAAGCGTTCATTGCTTTTTATGGCTGAATACTATTTCATTGTATGGATATAACATATTTTGTTTATCTGTTCATCAGTTGATGAACTTTGGGTTGTTTCCACTTTTTGGCTTTTCTGAATAATGCCACTATGAACATTTGTGTACAAGGTTTTGTGAGAACAAATGCTTTCGATTCTTTTGCTGGGCCATAAAGTAATTTTACGTTCAACTTATTGAGGAATTGCCAAATTGTATTCCAAAGTGGAGGCACCATTTTATATTCTCACCAGTGGTGTATGAAGGTCCAGTTTCTCTTTATCCTTGCCAACGCTTGTCCATCTTTTCAATTATAGCTGTTCTAGTGAGTGTGAAGTATTTTTCATTGTGGCTTTGATTTGTGTTTTCCTAATGGTGAATGATGTTGAGTATCTTTTCATGTGATTATAGGCTATCTATCTATCTATAATCTTACTCTCGAATATATATGTATATATACTCATATATGTGTATATTCTTTGGAGAAATGTCTTTTCAAGTTTTTTACCCATTTAAATCAGATTATCTGTCTTTTTATTAAGTTGTAAGAGTTTTAGGAATATTCTAGAAACCAGACTTTTCAGACATATGATTTGTCGATAGTCTGTCTCCCATTCTGTGGGTTGTCTTTTCACTTTCTCAATAGTGTCCTTTGAAGCACAAAATATTTTTTGTATTGATAAAGTTCAATTTATCTCTTGTTACTCATGCTTTTGCTGTTCTATCTAACAGATCATTACCTAATTCATGGTCACGAAGATTTACTCTTAGTTTTCTGTTAGATTTATAGCTTCAGCTCTTACATTTGAGTCTTCAATCTGTTTGGAGTTTATTTTCGATAAGATGTGAGGTGGATGTCCAACTTTGTTCTTAAAAAATTTTTACTTATCTATTTCTTTAATTTTTTTCAGAGACAGAGTCTCACTCTTTAGCATAGGTTGGAGTGCAGTGGCAGCATCATAACCCACTGCAACCTGAAACTCCTGGACTCAAGTGATTCTCCTGCCTCAGCCTCCCGAGTAGCTGGGATTAGAGTGCACCACCACACTTGGCTGTAGTTTTCTCTACTTGTGATGTCGTCGTCTGATTTTAGTATGAGGGTAATACTGGACTTATAAAATGAATTCGGAAGGTTTCCTTCTTTTCGATTTTTTGAAATTTATTTTATAGAGTTTATGAAGGATTGATGTTAATTCTTCTTTAAATACTTGGCAGAATTCACCCATGAAGCTGTTTGGTTACCTGATGTTTTTGAAGAAATTAAAATTTGGTTTAGTTTTACATGCATCAAAGACCAACATATTAACAGTCTGTCTTAGTTTGATCATCACTAACAGCTTGCCTACTTAAATGTCTTTAGAAATAAATAATCTCCCCAAATGAATTGTTAAAAGATCAAATCCATCAATAATTGACTAGTTATAAAATTCACATTTTTTCCGTCCACGTTAAGTTTGAAGGGCTTAGTTCTCTTTTAAATGATTAAACCTATTAAGTGAACAAACCCATTCATTTGGTAGACATTTATTACACATGCATTATGTGTTACATTTAGAAGAGAAGCTAACATGAAGGTAATATTCTAATTTGCTGCTGGTGAAGAGATTTCAGCTGTGCTATATATATTCAGTTATACACTGGTAAAAGTGGAAGTTTCTTATCTGTTGAAATAATCATTCATTTGATAATGAATTTTTGTTAACTATTATTTTAATTTACCCAACTCTTTATCTTGTTATTGAAAACTTAATTTTTATTCCTTTTTAAAAACTTGACTACTGATTTCCACTTGATTGTATTGTTGTTTGACAATATCTAAGATAGAAGGTTATTTGAAATTTTTGTTTTTTCAGAGACTGTTATAGGTGACATTTTGTTCTTTTCATATTAACTAACCTTAATTAAATTATGACTTAATAAAGGGGATTTGACCTCAGGACCTTAATTAGTAGACATTTATTCTTGAGAGAATAAATGGATCAAGGAATATGAACACAAAAATAAGAACCATGGATCACCATGGATCAAGGAATATGAACACAAAAATAAGAACCTAAGAAAATGTAGTTAGTTGACAATTTGATGATTTCCTTTCGTTCACCTTATTGTTGTCTGTTCTTTAAACTAAACTAGGTTCAAAGAGTATTCTTAGGTGAATAAAAACATGTCTTTTATGTATTAAAAAGTCAACGGATCTCTTAAAAGTTTAATTTGTTCAAATGATTCCAAAGTATTCCTCAGTCTGAAGTATACGTGTTCTTACAGCTGTAAAGAAAGGAAATTGTGCTACTGCAAAGCAAATGAAAGTCTCACATTGAAAAATTTGTAGCAAGATGAATCGTCAATCACTTTTCAAGGTCTGATTCTTCTTACTGAATTTTCTTCTTTTGGCCTGGTGACATATTCAGTGAAAGATCATGATTTTATACAATTAATTCCAGGACTATAAGTACAGAAAAAAGAGAGGTTATTAAAACTCGGGAGACTTCTTAGTTCTAGTAAAACCATTAAGAAGGAACTAATGTGATAATAAAATGAAAAGCAATTCAAAACTTATCAGCCTAATAAAGAATATTACCAAATATCTTACAGTAATAAAAATCTTTGAAAATGTAACAAAGGGAAAAAACCCCACCAGCTCAGATTAACAATCTGTTTTGATGGGGTCGGCCTTCATTAAATCAGCCATGATATCTTAAAGGGAATATTTAATTACTGAGTGATGCGTAACCAAGTTCACAGGAGAGTTACAGGGGGAATTGCAAGTGGTCAGACATCAACCCCCACCCCCAACACACAAAGTCCAGCCACACATTGTCTATAGTTTGGTACACACCTGTTTTCCAGTGATTCAGTTAGAAGCAATCTTTCCTTGGCAAGGGAGTGAATTACACATAAACACTGTATTGGAATAACACCGTTCTGCCAAGAAGCACAAAGTATTTCATCTAGATGAAGGGAGTTAGATTAAGAAATGCTTTGTGGCAGGTGGCAATATGTGCAGGTCTCTCACCTTCCGTTTTTACAGCCCTGAAGGGAAGAGAGGATTAGGTGTTTGACACTGGGACTCTAATTCCTTACTACAGAAGAAAAGTTGGCTGTCACCCGAGTGGACTTGTGCCATTCTATCTTGTTTCCACGCAGGATTATAGAGCATACAAAGCTTACATTTCATAGCCACCAGAAATCATAAGATGGACCATTGAGCAAAATTCAAGTAATCAGAATCACAGAAATGCCAGCTCCCTCTCCTGTGCTGCATGCCTGCCCTAGCCTTAAAACCCCTATGGGTTCCTCGCTAGCACCTTCAGATGCTGTTTTTGTTTCCTTCTCCCACATCTCCTTTCTCAAGGCTCTCTTCCTCCCAGCACCTACCCTTAAGCTATTTCTGGGCACCCAATACAATCTCACTGTTGTGACCTTCCCTTTCTCCAAAGATCTTGCTTGCAAAAGGTGGGATTTCCCATGACCATCTCCAGTAATTATACCATTGGAATATATTTTAAGAGAATTTCATCCAACTCTCTCATGTTAAACACAAGGTAACTGAGAAAGTAGTGTGTCCCATGTCATAAAAAAGTGGCTGAACTGGAATGGGAACCTTTCTAAAGTGCCCTTGCTAAATGCCTCCTAAGTTAATTCACACTAGGCTGGTAATCACCAATGCCAGGCATTGTCGAGTCTGTAAAATGTTGGCAGAGGCATATAAAGTCATAGTATGAATAAATATGGCACATCTTCTTGGCACATGCTCAACTAGAACTGCTATTGGAAGACAGTGAAGTACTGTGCTGGCTATTAAGCTATTGCCTCTCAGTTCCAACCCTGCCCTTCTGTGTCTGGCTTCGTGTAGCTGGGGCCAAGACACTGCAAACACATTTCTGCTTTGCCAACTGCTTCATTTTAGGGTCTGCCAAGAGGGGGCACTAGATGGTGGCAGCAAGGCTGGAGGGAGCTGGAAGAAGGGACATCCTTTCTGCCTTGTTTCCATCACTGACTGACCCCAAAGCCCAGTGGCAGTTATTTGTGTTGCTGTACCTAACAGATGTGTCAGTAGAAGTGGTTGCTTTCATGTTGTAGTGTTTTCCTCATGTCCAGAACCAGCCTCATTAGTTTCAGAAATACCCATGCCAGCTATTCATGTTCCTTCCCCAGAGACCTCTGTCCCAGCCCTCTGAGGCCTTTCCTTTCTGCTTCTTCCCTTTGTTCCCCAGCCTGAGTGTGTTAGTTGCTATCTGCAGTTTTACTGCTGAGAACCTCAGTGTACCCTTTCTGCATTTTTTAGGTCACCAGTACTTGTTTATCAATTTTTTTCTGTTAAATTTTCTGGTAAATAATGGACACAGTATTTGTTTTCAGACTAGACCTTGAGTCATATAAATATTTCAATCAGTACTTACTATTACACTAAAATAATCATAAATATCTACAGATTAGAACGCAAAATTATTTACACTTAAAAGATAAATCAGGAACTTTTTAAAAGGAATTTCACCCCTCTTCAGAAATGACTCCTGGATTCCCTTTTGGATATCTTCACTCTCTTCTGTTAAGGGTACCTTAGTGAGAAAGCTTGCGAAGCATAGACTTTATGAGTGATTCCTGAGGGCATATTATGCAAGATCAGAGACTACCAGAGACTCATGCCTTCATTTGAGAGAGATAAAGTGGGCAGTTTGGTTGGGAGGATAAATTTTAGCAGCTCTCCACAAATTTCACCTCTAAGCAAGTAAGATTGTATCTTTAGAGATCAAAATCATGGCTTTAAATGATGCTATTTATGTAATCATCAAAACATGACAATGGATCAGTATCAGAAACACTGTTTTCCTGGACTTAATAACACTAGAATAGAAAACTGAGTTGCCTACCCCATATGGACTGGGTGGTTCATGCATGGATATGAGCTTTAACCAGCCCTTGGAGATGGCAAAAGTCACAACTTTTGATTTGAGCCAGAACTAGACTAGCAGCTGTAGTTCATTCTGTTCACTGATCAGTGAAGCTTCTGTTTCACATTGGAATACCCCTATGCATATGCTTGGCAGGCTGGCTGATTCTTGTTTGCAACTCCCAGAGAAGACATAACCATGAAGCATTATCTTTCTTGAGTAAGCTCCTGGTGTCCTTGAAGTAAACAAGGCAAGAGAACAGGAAGAAAGAAAACTCATTTGTGAGACTGTATCAAGCATTTTGTTCATGATGCAGTTTTGTATTAGGAGATAAATAAGTCTTGCATTTCTAAAGTCAAAACCACAATGGTAACTAGATATAGATGGGTAAACTCCTTGTACTCTATAGAAAAAACCAGGGCATGGTACTTGATGGCCAAAACCAGGGAAGATCTCCAATAATAGTTAAGTAAGATGTGTGGAATAGGTTAGAATCAATGAGGATGCACAGGTGAGTTCGGTCAGTCCCATGGAGGTTATGGTGTAGCTTTTTTCTGTTGTTAAATGAGTAACATCACATTAATGTGAATGACAAGATAGTCTCTACGGAAAAAGAACTCCCAAAATGGCAACCTCAGCATTGTGTAGAGAAGAGTACCAGCCCTATGCTTTCGCCTGATCTAGAAGTGGAGAGCATAAGGAATCTGTCATGGGATAATTATCTATATGAAAACATCAGGTCTTTTTACACTAGATGGAAGATACCTCCCTAGGTGATAGAAGTGCAGAACATGTAAATTTGGCATGCTATTCTACAACATGTAGTTACACTTTTCTAGTTACAGGTAATTCTTTGGGCACCATGGCTCATATTTTCTAAAAGAACCAAGCCCAGAATTAATTCACTGTAGAAACAGAAATCTAGATGCAATACAGAAAACATTCACTTATTGCGTTATATTTTTAAAAATAAAAGCCATTTCCCCCTATAAAGTGTATTTCAAGTTACTCTAGTTCCATGAGTTGCTCCTGAGTATTTCCACAGTGAAGAAATCTGATGAAATTTTTACCCTTATTTTAAAAAAATTATTAGGACACACATTTTTTTTTTTTACATAGCATCTTTTAAAATTGAGTAGAACTTTCATTTTGAACATCAGTATGGGAAATGGTCTAACACAGATGAAGATCAGTGTCCCCCTTTTAGGTTTAATCTTGTGGAAAGTTTATTTGGAGCTTATTCTTAGACGCCCCAATTAAAAAAGTGAGTATGACAAACGTAAGGACTATTAACTATTGTTTGGATACTGTGCTCTCCACACACATGGTAAGATTGGACTTCCCCAACCCCTTGAAATTAAACATGGCCACGTGACTTGATTTGGTCAATAAAATGTGGGCAGACATCTTTAAGATCTAGTGCACCAACTGCATTCACTTCTTCCAGCCATAATAGTTTCAGATCATGTAGTCTGGCTTCATCCCCTGGTGAAGATGACCTGCAGCTGTGTCTACTTCTTGCTTCCCACAAGCTGATGCACAATGGACATGTAACTTGAGAAAGAAATAATCATTTATATTTTCTAGCCATAGACATTTTGGAGTTGTTGCTGACTGTTGCATAATTTGGCTTATTCTAATACAGATATTGCTACCAGGAGTGGGGTACTAACATAGCAAAAAAATTATAATTTGTTACTGCCTTGAAGGACAAGTTGTAGACAGTGAAGGAACTATTATAAAGTCTGGGAAGATAACATGTTGTGCAATGACAAAAATTTGTTAAACTGTTGCTTACAGTGACTTGGGAGGAAGATCATATGCCTACTAAATTTGTAGCTCTAGGGAGATAGGCAGGAAAGCAAAATAATGGTTTTTATTGGCTGTATTTGTCAAGGTTTTATAAGAGACAAGTTCAGAAAAGAGTTAGCTGGATTAAAAGCTGTAATTAATGGGAAATTTGAGGTTTGTAATGTTGGAAAAGCTGACTAACTTTAGATTACAAGCAGTAGAAGATAAAATTGAGAAAGCCTTAGGACAATAAAAAATATTAAAACAGGCTGGGCGTGGTGGCTCATACCTGTAATCATAGCATTTTGGGAGGTCAAGACAGGAGGATTGCTTGAGGCCAGGAGTTTGAGACCAGCCTAGGCAATATAATGAGACCTCATCTCTACAAAAAATAAAAAAAATTAGTCAGTTATAGTGATGCTCACCTGTAGTCCCAGCTCCTCAGGAGGCAGAGGTGGAAGGATTGCCTAAGCCTAGAAAGTCAAGGTTGTGGTGAACTGTGCTTGTGCCACTGCACTCCAGCCTGGGTGACAGAGTGAGACCTCAACTCAAAATAATAAACAAACAAATAAATAAATAAGTCATGTGGCAAAGGGCATTATCTCTATATTTACTGTTAAAAACTATTCAACTGATTGTATTTCCTTGACCATCACACCATTATTAAAACCTCTAAAAGGACTAAGATTTACCAGAGTAAATATCCAAATAAGATATGTCTTGAAGGGACCTGTGAGTGTGGCTGTTGGCACATGGAATTTTCTGAATTCAAAGGGAGAAAAAGCAGATTAAGTTGTTGCAAGAGGTATACTTCCAAAGGAAGCATCAGATTGAATTAAAATAAAATGTAAACATTAAATAGTAAAATGAGCTGGGCTTGGTGGCTCAGCCTGTAATCCCGCACCTTTGGGAGGCTGAGGTGAGTGGATTGCCTGAGCCCGCGGGTTCAAGACCTGCCTGGGCAATTTGGTGAGACCTCATCTCTACAATAAATCAAAAATTAGCTGGGCGTGGTAGCACATGCCTGTAGTTCCAGCTACTTGGAAGACTGAAGCGGAAGGATTGCCGGAGCCCAGCAGGTTGAGGCTGCGGTGGCCGGGAGCGGCCACTGCACTCCAGTCTGGGTGACAGAGTGAGACTCCAACTCAAAAAAAAAAAAAATAGTAAAATGACCCTTGGGCTTCCAAATATTTAAGGCTGAAAGTGGAATGAGAAACCTGCACAGCCCTCAAGCAAAACATGCCACCTTCGGATGGGTCAAAGAGCATAATGGAAATGAAAGCTGGGACCATGGAGGAGAATAGATAACAAGGCTTCTTGCACAGAAAATATTTAAAAGCTGATATCCTCACATCTGGGGTAGACCTCATAATATTTGATGAAGGGATTTCAGGATTGCTAAAGATCAACATGTGCTGTATGCCCCCATTTTTTCTCTTCCCAATCAGGAATGTCTGTTAGAGTTGTCTCTTGTTCATCTTCGTAAATTAGATGTGTGTCGGTGGATAACTTGTCTTTTGAGTTCATAAGTCTCCAGAATAAGAGGAGCCACCTCCAGGCCTAGTAAAGTAACTGTCACCTCTTGGTATAAACTGAATTGTACACTCCCACCCCAAATTCATATGTTGGAACCCTAACCTTCAATGTGACTGTATTTGGAGACAGGACCCTTAGGATGTAATTAAGGTTAAATGAGATCATAAGGGTGAGACCCTAATCCAATAGGATTTGTGTCTTTATAAGTAGAGAAAGAGATACCAGTAATGCATGCACACAGAGAAAAAGTCAAGTAAAGGCACAGTGAGAAGGCAGCCATCTGCAAGCCAAGAAGCAAGGCCTCAGGAGAGACCAACCTTGAAGATACCTTGATCTTGGACTTCCAGCCTTCATAATTGTGAAAATTAAAGCTTTCATTGTTTAAGCCATCAGTCTGTGGTATTTTGCTGTGGTGGCCTTAGCAAATGAATATGAGGGGGACCCAAAAAACCCTGGAATTATCTTTTGGAGGGTGACTTTCTCTGCTAGGTAAGTGTTCTGGGAACCCATCAGCATCAGTGCACCAGAGTCCTGAGTTGTGGCAAGCAGGTGACTGGTTCTTCCACTATGACAACGCACCTGTCCATAATGCACTGTGTTCAGCAGTTTTTGACTAAAAACAACATGACTCTCATGCCCCACCCTCCTTATTCACCCAATCTCACCTCAATCAATTTTTTTTTGTTTCCCCAGATGAAAAAATTCCTCAAAGGGAAATATTTTGCCAAAGTGGAAGAGGTGAGACAAAAAATGGCAGAAGCACTAAAAGGTATCAAAATTGATGAGTTCGAAAACTGTGTTGAGTTGTGGAAAAGGCATCTCAGTAGGTGTATTACATCAAACAGAGAGTACTTTAAAGGTGACCAAAGTATAAACAGGTAAGAATAAACACACGATGTTGCATAAATAAATTCCAGGTTTTTTTTTGTTCCCCCCTCATACACCTCCTGATGAAGATACTACTGTGCATCACCCAGGTGCACTTGACCCATAACTGGTTGGCACTCTTGAGATGTCTCTCTTGGGGAGAGAGTTGCTCAAAAGAAGAAAGCCCTGCAGATAATTTGGTGACCAGAGAGATGGATTATAGTTACCTTAGGATTCCGGCTATTCACCAATATTCTAGCATGGTAGGATTGTACTTCCATGCACCTTGCATGTAGGCACAGGCATGTGGTTCACTTGGCCAACTAAATGTGAGAAGTGACAGGTGTTTCTTCTGGGCAGAATCAATCCCTTAGGAGCTAAAGCACAATTTGCCACATTCCCTTCCCCCTGCCACTGCAATCTGACATTCCAGATGGTAAAATGTCAGTCAGCCTGTGTCCCTGGATGCAGATAACATGGAGCAGAGTCCTGGCCAATATGCAAAAGCCACGAGCATGGGAGAGAAGTAATGTTTAAAGCCATTGAGAGTTTTGGGATTTTTAAAATTATTATTGTGGCATAACTTATTCTATTTTGACTGATCTAATCAATAATAAGGGTAGGGAAAATTTCCAAAATTCTCATAGAATTTGATTGTATAATATGAGCAATTAATTCAATATATTGGAGTTTGTCCTTCATTAAATAAAGAAGTAGAGTTGACATCAGAGGATGCCCATCGATCACCGAACTGTGCTTTGTGTTCAAAGGCAATGCTATTGAATCTCTGTCAGAAGAAAACTTTTCAAGTTAATGTGTCAGTGGTAGTGGTGAATTCTCTGATAACACTTCTCCACTCAGCTGCCTCTTGTCAGGCAAGGGTTATATGTGACCATTGATCAGAGCCAAGCCTGGGTTTTAAACCCACAGTGTCAGTTCCATTTACTTTGTGCTGCAACAAATAAGCATGAAGAGTAGATCCAAGAGGGCAGAGTCATTCAATGACTCTTTGGGTCATTTAGCTTAAACATGAACTGTACACCAGGAACAGGGCTAGGCAATTCACAGATTACAAAAGCTGTAAAATTAAGGGGTAGTGACCTGAGGAATACCTGCTGCACACATTTTTAAATGATTAGATTTACAAGATTTTTTTTATCACATGTATTTCCACTAACTTATCAATGAAACTCTAAAAATGTAGTCTCGTATGTTGTTATAATAGGGAGTTAAGACTAGCGTAAATAATTCTACAGAATAGAATGCATTGTGGTTCATTGTAGGGTTGGATGTTTGTTCTAACCATACCTCAGAAAGAAGAGAACCCCAAGAGTGTATATGTGTGTGTGTTCAGAGATAGAGAGAGAGAGAGGGGTCTTGAAGGAGGAACTCTTGGGAAGGATTGCATATGAGAGAGGAGATAGAATTGAAGTCTAAACCAAAGCATTGTCCCTTTCCTCTGGAGGCTTCCAGGAGATGTCTTCTGCCACTATTTGCTTTAGCAACTATTTTGTATAGTGTGATCGATCCTGTCTCCCATGCTCACAACTGACTGGCTCAAGGGGGCACTTATCCAAACTGGGCCCTTCCCTGGGATTTGTGACCTAGGATCTAGTGAGTTGAGCTGGTTTCTTTCTAGTGTCAGTAGTTGTCAGAGATGAAGCTTATAGTTGTTGACAGAGTGGTCTTGCCCCTTCTAGAGGTGTGAGGTGAGAGAGGAAGAAGGAAGCAGATGCGTAAAGGAAAATAAGCCTAGAGGTAAAGAAAGAGGCCTGACAGTGTTCAAGGGTCAGGTTTCATTGGGTCACACTGTCTTGTGAATCTTAAGAATAAGTTCATGCTCTCTTTGAGTATCATAAGTCAGCCTAGTAACCTTGTGCATGGGTATCCTAGGGCTGCTGTAACAAAATATCACAACCTGGGTGGCTTAAAACAACAGGAATTTATTCTCTAACAGTTCTAGAGGCTAGAAGTTCAAGATGAAGATGTCAGCAGGGGTGATTTTTTTCTGAAGGTTCGGAGGTCTCCCTCTTGACTTCTGGTGATAGTTGTAAGTCCTTGGCATTCCTTGCCTTGTAATGAAGAACTCCAGTCTCTACCTCTGTTATCACGTGGCATTCTCCCTGTGTCTCTTCACATTATCTTTCCACTACATGTGTCCACATCTCTGTCTCTTATCTTTTTATAAGGACACTAGTCATGTTGGATTTGCAGCCCACCCTAATTGTACTTCAGCTTAATTTGATTAATTTGCAAAGATCTTTTTTCCAAATAAGGTCTCATTTGTAGGTAGTGGGATTAGGACTTGACATGTCTTTTTGGGGGACATAATTCAACCCTAACACCTTATATCTCTTTTCTTCAATTTCTTGGAAGTAGTTTCTGTCTCTTGAAATTTCACTTGGATAAGTAGGGAAGGCACCTGAGGCAGAACTTGAATGACAGGAGTGAGGTGTGGATAGAGTTACCGGTGTTGGATGGGGGAGGGGGAAATATTTGATCAGGGTTTGAGTTAGGAGAATGGGTCAAAGGAGAAGTGTGTTCAGTTGCATGTAATTCTGGCTCAACAGAAGAAGAAAGGTAGGAGATAGAGTTGTCAGGACTCTTGTCGTTGTAAGAGAGAGAAACCCAGTTCAAAACTATGTACATTAAAAAAGGAGGTAGAATTAATGACTCATGTAACTGATAAGATGGGAGATGCAAAGCAAAATAAAACATGTCCCTTGTCTTTATGTGGAAACATCAGAAGTAGCCAGGACATTTTTCTTCATCACTGTCTAGAAATTAATAACAGTAATAATATTTTTAAAAAGGGGCATCCAGGCTTGGCGTGGTGGCTCAGCCTGTAATCCCAGCACTTTGGGAGGCTGAGGCGAGAGGATTGCCTGAGCCTGGGGATTCAAGACCAGCCTGAACCTCATCTTTACAGTAAATCACAAAAAAACTAGCCAGGTGTGGTGGCGTGCATCTGTAGTTCAGTTACTTGGAAGGCTGAGGTGGAAAGATTGCCTAAACTCAGCAGGTTGAGGCTGTGGTGGCTGTGAGCATGCCACGACACTCCAGCCTGGGCTATAAGAGTGAGACTCCAACTAAACAAACAAACAAACAAACAAAAAAACCAGGAGCATCCAAATATATTTAAATATATTGGTTGATGTTCAATTTTTTAAAGTGACACAAAGCTAAAGTAGTTACTGAAATTATGTGTAATATTTCAGGAATTTAAAGGAAAGAAAAGAGACTTTTTGTTGAAATAGTTAGAAAAGGTTTCATAAATAGTAAAAACATCAGCTATATTTGTACTATGAATCCTGTTAGATATTTCATTACAGATCTGGGATTGTGAATAGAGACTTGAAGCTGGAATTTTTTTGGTAATGATATGGAATTCCAGTTATAGTTGTGTTATTTGAATGCAAATGGTTACCATTCAGTGGAGGGCATCTGTTCAGACTACCTGTTTCTAAACAAGGGTGAGAATGGTGGCAAAGTTAAAAAAATGTGAATTTTGTTGCAAGTAGTCAAGGTTATCCTTCCTCCTTTAGTTTATTCTTTTTTAATTAGAGAGAAGATGTGAGAAGAACCAAATCAGTCTCTAGAACGTATTAACCAGAAGACAGTAGGTGCTTCAGCTTAATCAAAGTGCATGGATTTGAAATTTAAGTAATCCTGTGTTAGAATAAAACAAGGAAGCATTTAAATCTCAATCCAGTCTCTACCTCATCCTTTGGGGCATAAGCTTTAGGCAGTGTAAATGAATGTGGGAAATTGATCTTCCAAAAAGCGAAAAGACATTATTCCCAAATACTCTAACAAGGGCAAGTTCCTTATTTCTTATTTCATTTAAGTTTCAGAAAGAAATAAGAAAAAAAAACAGATATAAAGAAAAGAAAGCATGCTGTCCTGTTTGTAGCTGCCTCACTGGCATTTCATAATAATTGTGCAATGCAGTGGTATGATTTTGGCTCACTGCAGTTTGATCTCTTGGACTTGGGCCATCCTCCTGCCTCAGCCTCCTGAGTAGCTGGGACTGCAGGCGTGCACCACCATGCCCACCTAATTTTTTTATTTTTTGTAGAGATGAAGTCTCGTTTTGTTGCCTAGGCTGGTCTTGAACTCCTGGGCTTAAGCACTCCTACCATGGCCTCTCAGAGTGCTGGTGTTACAGGCATGAGCCATAGCACCCAGCCACACTGTGCTTGTCTAATGGCAAATAGCACTCTATCCTACAGGTGCATCATGATATTTTAAATTGCCCACCATTGATACACTTTAAGATTGTTTCCAACTTTTTGCTGTTATAAACAATGTTTTTTGGTTTTTTTTTTTGGGTATATTTGTGATTTCATATATGTATGAGTGTACCTGTAGGGAGAAATTCCCCAAAGATAAATGTATCAGGCAGGGATTGGTCAGGACAACAGAAGCCACTTTACGTCGTTCTGGTGATAAATAATAGTTCACTTTTTAAAAAAAGGAGTGAGGGCTTACACATCCTTGGACGATCTAGAGATGCAAATATCAGGGAAGATGGAACTGGACACTTCAACCAGAAGCATGGAAGTCAGGAATTTTCACAAGTTCACTGGGAAGTGGCTGCAGTTCCCAGCCATCTGTGGGAAGCTTTCACCCATATCTCATTGTGCAGTGCAATGTAGGCGTATTTTAAGAGTTTGCCAGGACATGGAACCAACTGTGCTGCCTATTGAAAGAGGACTGGATAAAAAAAAAGTAGTACATATACACAATGGATTATTACACAGCTATAAAGAAGGACAGAATTATGAACTTCACAGCAACCTTGATGGACTTAGAATTTATAATACTGAGTGACCTATCACAGAAACAAAGAACTGAGTATCAAATATTCTCACTTATAAGTGGACCTTGAACAATTATCGTAATACTATAAGAAAAGGATTAGCAGTAGTGAGAATCTGCTGGGGGAGGGTGAGGCACACCTCATCAACAAGGGTACATGAATAATGAACATTTGTATATCTAACCCTGAATTGTACACCACATCTTTAAAATAAAAATAATAAAAAAAGAGTTTGCCAGGAATACCTGTCTCACATATTCCAGTGAGTGCAGCCACGATAATCTCTGGATGTTAATGTTAGTGCCTCTCTTCTGTCTCTCATCTCCTGCAGGGCCTCTCCTTGTAGGACTCCATCTCAGAACCATATTGGGAAGAAGGTTTTAGCAAATGTCACTCCTCATTTCTCTATTGGATGAAAAGACTTAGAAGAAGGTGATGGTGACAAAGAGTTGACAAGAGACAAGGAATGTAGAGTGATGGATTTAGGAAGGCTTCCTCTACTTTGAGAACATGAGACCTTGCCTATGTTTTCTTCCATTATATTTATGGATGTAAACAATTTAAATCTTTGACCCACTTGTATATTTATTTTGGTATGAACAACGTGGTGGATATGTACCTTAATATTTTCTAAATGAATTAAAGGAAAGCAGAGTGTGCTAGGATTACACTTTATTCTTCGTAATGCTTTCTAGAAATTCGAAATTCCAGACATTCTATCTATAGGTTCTAGCAGTTTCTCTGCTGCTAGGTCAGGGTGGGTAAGTAGAGGACCAGGAAAGACTTTTCAGGTTAGGGAACTAATGAGATGTGGGGGTAGCATATTTATAGAACAAGGAGGAAGAGTAGCTTGTCTCTGATGATGTGGAGGAGGAGAATAAATCAGATCCGTACAGTAGGACGGAGTCATACCACGGAGGCCCCTTACTACCTGGCACAAGGCAACACAGAACAGATTTTTTTTTTTTAGTTGGAGTCTCACTTTGTCGCCCAGACTGGAGTGTAGTGGCACACTCACGGCCACTGCAGCCTCGACCTGCTGGGCTCCGGCGATCCTTCCACCTCAGCCTTCCAAGTAGCTGGAACTACAGGCATGTGCTACCACGCCTGGCTACACAGAACAGATTTTTGAGTGAAGTACTACAATCATTGATGCAAGCCATATTTTGGGAAATTTGGCCTGCGAGTGGATTAGGGGGTAGAGATAGATGACAGGGTAGGGGAGCCTGACAGGAGATGGCTGTCACATTCTAGGCATGAACTCCAAGCTTTTGGTGGATATTCCTCCAGGCTGAGTAGGCAGCTGAAGTGTAGGAGTTGCCACACAGACTAGGTGCAAGTTGCAAAGCAGGACTCTCTGTGGCATCCCCAGAGTGAGAACGTTGCATCCCTAGAGGGTCAGGAGACCTGGTGTTCAGATTCTGCTCTTCAACCTACCCCTGAGAACACAGCAGACCAAGTGTCTTAGGGGCTCCATGGCTTAATGATAACAGCTAACATTTGTAGAGGAGTTTGCGATGTGCTGGAGTATAGGCGAGTTTTGTGGGTATTATCTCATTTAATCCTTCATTTGTTATAATCCCTGTTTTACACATTAGGAAACTGAGACATAAAGAAATTGGCCAATTGGACCAGGCATGGTGGCTCATGCCTATAGTCACAGCACTTTGGGAGGCTGAGGGGAGGATTGTTTGAGCCCAGGAGTTCGAGACCAGCCTGGGCATCATAAAAGACCTGATCTCTACAAAAAGAAAAATTAAAAAAATTAGCCAGGTGGGATGGTGGGTGGCTGTAGTCCCAGCTACTTTGGAGACTGAGACGAGAGGACCGCATGAGCCCAGGAAGTCAAGACTGTGCCACTGCACTCTAGCCTGGGTGACAGAGTGAGACTCAGACTCAAAAAAAAAAGAAAAGAAAAGAAAGAAAGAAATTGACCAATTGGTGAACTCACTCAAAGTCACATGGATCGAAAGTGGCAGAATTGCTTCACAGGAAGGAGTTTGTGATGCCAGGAAGAAGTAGATAGAGCACTACAGCAGTGAGGGGCTTCTGGGGTGTTCTGTGAGCCTGCCAGATCTGAAACTTCTGGGCATCTCTCTGGAGGGAATCGTGACCAAGATGTGGAATAGTGGATTTGAAAACTATGGCAGCTCCTCCTACAGGAGGACCAGTGGCTACACACAGTTCCTGGAAGGCTTTGGATCACTCTCCGTGTCTCAGGTCAAAAAGAAGTCGAGAGCCTGAGCCAAGCACACTGTACCCTGTGCCATGTCTCAGCTTCTTTCTGCCACTCTGGTGATGAAGTATTCAAAGATGGGAATGCTGAGATTTCACAGGTCACTATGGTGGTGTTCATCAGATATGCAGAGAAGGCTCCAACCAACATTGTTTACAAAATAGATTGCATGACAACTGCACTCACGGATGTGCACCAGTGGGTTGACACAGGTGATGCCAGCGGTGAAAACACTGCAGTTCCTCCACAAACATGTGGTAGTGGCAGGTCACCTGACATCCTTTCAGAACAAAAAGAGCCTGGTAGCCTTTAAGATCATGCCCCTGGAGCATATGGATGAATTCACCACACATATGCTGGATTAGTCAATGCACACATGGTACTGATCAAGTCTAACAGCCAGCCCTCAGCAGGGAGAGCACCTGTCAGCACCCAGGAATGAGTGAAGCAGGGAGCTTCGGTGGCAATGGCTTCATACCAGCAAACGGCCTCACTGGGGCCCAGAACCAGGTACTGAATTTGATGAAGGCTTGCCCAAGATCTGAAGGATTAAACTTTTAGAATCTCCAGAGCCAGCTCAAACACATGACTGTCCCCTCCATCAAGTAAGCTGTAGGTTTTCTGAGCAATGAGGGGCACATCTCTTCTACTATGAATGATGATCCTTTTAAATCTACAGATGTAGAAAAACTGTATCTAATTGGGTACCTGAGATATTTTCCATCTGGACTTGGCTTCACAATCTAATGTCCCCAGTTGTGCAGATGTTTGGCCAGGTGACTTCTAGGAAGTAGAGTCCGTCTATAAAACATCTCAGCTGACATCCTTTTGACATTTACTACTCTTCTGTGTTTGTTTTTGTTTTGAAGGGCAAAGGGTGACAGACAATTGACAGGGATGTAACCAGGGCGGAATTTCTTGGAGAAGTTACAAATAAGCTAGGATGGGTGGGATTGGAAGAGAGATACTACCAAGAGAGTACTTAAATAACGCTTGGAATTTTTATTCCTATAATGTTTCCTGCTGTGAGATGAGCAGGGCCAGTGCCGTGGGCAGAGTGCTTGCCGAGAAACCACCAGCCTCTGCCTGTTTCATTTCCTACTGTGGTTATGTGGCTTTGCTTTCAGAATTGCACTTTCCTTCACTGCTTGTCGTGACTGCTGCTTGTCATGACAGCGTGTTTATCTGAACATGAGATTCTGGAGTGGTGGCCTGCGGGGACAGAGGAAAGGAGGAAGTATTACTGTGTTTTGTACAAATAAGTGCATTTATGTTTTAATAAAACAGTTTTATTGCAAAAAAAAAAAAGTGGCAGCATTGGTCTTGAGAAGAGACTGATTCCCGAACCAGAGTTCCTAATGGGGGCTTTTGGGGCCTAGAGCAGGAAGTATGGCGCCTTGGCATGAGGAGGACGTTGAACTGAAGAAGACCGGGAAGACTTCAGAGGCAGGATCCTTCTGATCTTCTCCTACCTCCCTTTCTCCCACTTTCCTTTCTCCCCCAAGACAAGTCACCGACACCAGAATCTCTCTCTAAGCTGGAACTAGAACTCTTCTCCCCTGAAGCAAGCCACAAAATCTAGAAAGGTCACTCTGTGTCCTATCTTCCCTTAAAGTAGGTCACAAGACCCTCATTACAGTCCTTCCCCACACCCAGGGGAAGGAATGCTACACAGAGAGGCTGAGAAGCCAAGAAGAATATGGACAGGCCTTGCTAGGTTCTCTTCCCCTCCCCCCAGTTTATTACTGTTAGATCATCCGTTTTTCTCCAATCATGTTCTTCCACAACTATCCCATACTTTAATCAGACATAGCACAAAAACACACAGTTTTTCTTGGGTCTTGGAGTCTTCATTTTTTAAGGCACCTGTGTTTTATTACTAACCTGTCTTTTGTTATAGGAGTATCAGCGATGATCCTTGGGAAGGGTAAGACAAAGATACTACTTGTTAGCTCTGAAGTTACAGCTCTGTGACTCAGAACCAAAACAAGTTTTTCTTTGCTATTGGACAATGACTCGTCTTTATATATGAATTGTTGATTCCAGTTAAAAATGTACCTAGACATTGGGATCTCCAAAAAAGTAATTCTGAATTATTGACATACATTCTAGTTTAAGCAGGCAACTGCTTACGTGGAGAGATTTTAGGAACTTTACCTTGGGGAAAACTCCTTCTGCTTTTTGAAGCTAGGTATTTTAACTACTTGAAATTTATTACTATGTATAGCATGAGGTAGGAATTGACTTCTATGTATTTTTCCCCATGGAGAACTAGCTGTCAGAACACCATTTATTGAACCATCGACTTCTGTTAATTATAAAATGTCTGCAGAGGCGTGGGTCTGTTTCTGGGCTCTCTAATCTGAACCCTGGCCATACCTATTTGTTTTTTTCTGAGGCAGGGTCTCACTCTGTCACCTAGTCTGGAGTATAGTGGCACAGTCGTAACTCACTGTAGCCTAGAGCTTCTGGGCTCAAGTGATTCTTTGGCCTCAGTATCCCAAGTAGCTGGGACCACAGGTGCATGCCACAATACCAGGTTAATTTAAAAAAAAAAACAACTTTTTTTTTTTTTGTAGAGATAGGGACTCTTTATTTTTCTCAGGCTAGTCTTAAACTTCTGGTCTCAAACGATCCTCCTGCCTTGATCTCCCAAAGCTACTGCACCTGGCCCTGTCACTTATTTTTGAATTATTATATCTCTTATTATTATTTTTTGTTTTTCAGTGTTGTTGTCTTCCTATATAATATCAACTAGAAGTAGTGATAGCAGACACACTTGATTTGTTCTTCACTGTAGTGAAAATATTTCTTGTGTTAGACATTTGCTCTAGGTTTTTGATAGAAGCCCTAAATGAGGTTAAGGTAGTTGTCTTTTTATTTATTTATTTTTAAGTTGGATATCAAAATGATTCTTGTTTCTTTGCAAATCATCTGCCTTTTCTCGCCTTAAGATATTTGTCTTTGCCTTGGACATTTACAAATTTCTCTATGATATGTCTAGATATGAAAGAGGACTGGCTAAAAAAATGTGGTACATATACATGATGGAATATTACGCAGCCATAAAGAAGGACAAAATTGTGAACTTTGCAGCAACTTGGATGAACTTAGAGTCTGTAATACTGAGTAATCTATCACAGAAACAAAGAACTGAGTACCACATATTCTCACTCATAAGCAGACCTTGAACAATTATCATAATGCTATAAGAAAGGGATTGGCAGTAGTGGGAAACTGCTGGAGGTTGCAAACCTCATTGACAAAGTTACCTGCATAATGAACATTTGTATACCTAATCCTGAATTGTACCCCACATCTTTAAAAAAAATAAATGCAAGGTCTAAATAACCCCCCCCGCCAAAAATTCTAGATGTGAGCTTCTTTCCTATCACTTCTATTTAGTATGCATACATTTACTTTAATTTGAGTAGCTTTCTTTAATTCTGGAAAATTTATGCCTTTGTTTTCTTTAAATATTATGTTGCAGTATTCTCTCTGGGAATGCTATTATCTAGTTGTTAGCATTTTGGCCTCTGTCTTCTAAATCTTTCAGCTTTTCTTTTATATATTCTGTTTTTTTTATTCTTACCTGCCTTAAGAGTTCCTTAATTTTGTCTTTCAACTCAGCAATTTGTTAACTTTATCCAGGCTATTACTTATCTCAGCTGTTGGGTTCTTTGTATCAACTATATTATGATAACTACAAGGGGAGACCAGAAAACCCCAGAACTATTTTTTGCAGGGTGGGCCTCTGGTAGTACAGGCTTCCCTCACTAGGTAAGTGTTCCAGGAACCCATCGGCATAAGTGTACCACCTAGCATTGTTGTGAGAGACTGTGTTTTCCTTCAGTGAATTTTTTTTGAAATTTTTTCAATGCATTTGCCCATTTCATGATGGGTGATTTATGAACGCTCCTGACACCGCACTGAGTGTTCAGCAGTTTTTGACTAAAACAACGACATAACCCCCATGCTCCAACCTCTCTAGTCCCTCACTCTTACCCCAAGTGACTTTTTTTTTTGGTTTTCCTAGATGAAATAAGTCCTCAAAGGGAAATGTTTTGTCAATGTGGAAGAAGTGAAACAAAATATGGCAGAAGCACTGAAAGGCATAAAAATTGATGAGTTCAAAACCTATTTTGAGCAGTGAAAAAAGCATCTCAGTAGGTGTATTGTATCACACAGAAAGTACTTTGAAGGTGAATGAAGTTTAGACATGTAAGAATAAAGACACAATTAAAAAAATAAATTTCATTTTTGGGTCCCACCTCATATTTTGCCTTGATTCATTTTGACTTTTTTGTCCTTCTTTCATGTTACTAATATCTTTTCTTATTTCCTTATGTATATTTATGTCTATTTAAAATCTTGTATCTTTTGTTCTAATCCTTCTGCCTCAGATAATGTATGCTTACAAGATGGGTTTTCCTTTGAGAAATAAGGGTCTTCAATTCCTGTTTTCTGGGGAGTTAGCATCTCTGTTTTTAACATACTCACACACACACACACACACACACACACACGCACACACACACACACACACAAATATATATATACACAATTAAAAAAAATAAATTTCATTTTTGGGTCCCACCTCATATTTTGCCTTGATTCATTTTGACTTTTTTGTCCTTTCATGTTACTAATATCTTTTCTTATTTCCTTATGTATATTTATGTCTATTTTAAAATCTTGTATCTTTTGTTCTATATATATGTGTGTGTGCATGTGTGTGTGGTGGAGTTTAAATAATGACCAAGACAAATGAGTCCATTTAATCTTCCATATTTTAACTGGGAACTCCCATCTCTTTACACACACACACACACACACACACACACACACACACACACACACACACACATATATATATATTTTATATATATTTAATATATAAAATACACACACACACACACACACACACACACACACACACACACACACACACA
>NW_007261737.1:54600-79317 GCF_000164805.1 Carlito syrichta | reverse complement strand
CCACACTGGCTGAGGCACTCAGGCCCATGAACCCAAGCTTGGAGACCCACACAAGCAGAGAGAAAGGGATGGATGAAAGAGAATCTGCCTCTGCCTTTCTCCAGGCAGAGATTTCCATTGCCCTGCCCACCTATCTACAAATTCCACCTTAGTTCCTAAGGTAACTTTGCTAAACAGGAGATAAAGCCCCACCGCTAAGCTGAATCAGATAAAAGCAACTCCCAGGCAGCCATATCCAAGCTGTGAGTAAACCTAGCTGCCTGAAATGGAAAAACAAAGGGGAGAGGCCGGAGATCAGAGCTGAAGTGATTTTAGTCTGATCTCTTATTGTGATTTATGATTTTATCATTTTGACTGTTTATTTTAATCACATTCATTGTTTGCCTTCTGACTTACACTGTTTCATGTTTACATTGGTCTGTCTCTGTGTAGCTAACAGTATTCTTTAGGGAATCTTTCCTACGTGTCTTCTTCCACTTCTCTCCGGCCTTGTGTCTCTTTCTCACCTGATAGTTGGTATGTATGTCTGTTTTCCCTCCTGCTCTTCTCTCTCTCTAACCTCCTATTGACTCCCCCTTCCTCCATTATTTTCCTCTTTTATACCCCCATTTTAATCTAGGAACCAAGACTACATACTACTGAATGGACAGATTGTAAGGCAGAGGGAAATAGGTTCCAGTGTGCTCATGCACCTGTTTGTGGATGCTAGAATCAGCATATACACTCTGAACCAGAGCTTCCCTCTCAATTAAACCTAAAAACTACAAAAAGTACAGCCCGCAGCCCACACTCCAACCTCAAAAGTGAACAAAGCCAGAAGACCCTCATAAGAAAGAACAGGATATTGCACAAGTGACAAAAGCAACCCCACCTTCCCTGAAAAGCAGAATTAAAGAAGGAGAGGAAAAGAGGGAGAAAGAGAAAAATATAAACAAATGAAGAAAAACCAAAAGAAGAATATGGATCTCTCCCAGAACCCTGGGAGGGCAGACACTGAGACACTGACTTCAGAATGCAAACAACGAAGAGCCCCAAGAATGAAAGGTCTCAAACTACAAACCTAGATATCAAGACATTAATGGAGAGATTAAAAAGAATTGAGGAGACACAAGAAGAAACTAGGAAGGAGCTGATATCTGAGATAACAGTAATAAAGAATACTGTGAATGAAATAATTAACAAATTGATAAACATGGAAAGCAGAATTACCCAAGCAGAAGAAAGAATCTCAGAGCTTGACACACACACACACACACACACACACACACACACACACACACACACACATTGGGGAAGGACCACAGACCAGTTATTGGTCTGTACCATTCTGGGTCAGTTTAAGGAGGAAGAGGGTATAAGCCTTGTAATTACATTACAAATACCACTGCCAGACACTCTTATTTGCTGTCACCCTTCCCTTTAAGCATGTAAAGTTAAATTTTAAAAAATATCAATGATTAGTCCCTTTTTTGATAAAGGATAAGTTATTTACATTTGTTATTACCGACATATTTGGATTTATTTTGTGTTTATTATTCCCTTTCCTTGCTGTCTTCTTCTTTCCATTAGATCACTAAAGTTTACCATGGTCTTTCTTTAATCTTTCTGTTATTTTGGAAGCCATAAATTATATTTTCATTCTTTTCGTGGTTATTTTAAATATATAATTAAAGATACATTTTTTCTAATAAAGTTTGAAATTATTCAGTATTGTTTCCCTCTTCCCTAGTAAGACAAACATTTGCTTACTCACTGAAACCCTCCCAGCTTCTCACTGTTGTCTGGGACTTGACTTTTGTTTCCTTAAAATTTAATTTTTACCTCATATAATTAATACATCACATAGTCTTAGAAGTCAAATACTACTATAAGGTCCTTAACGAGAAAGGCTCATCCTTTTCTCTATCTTTCACCACTCCCAGCAGCAAACACTTTCTACACTTTTTGCTGTTTTCCAGTGTATTTCCCTCTAAAATTCTAAATGTGATGCTTATACTGCCATTTTTTGACTTTTCAGATTTAGATTACTGTTGACTTTATAATCAGAAAGATAGGATTTAGCTTTGTTATGCTATTACACAGCCCTCACATATTTCCCCTTACCTACCTTCTCCCCTTAAAAGACTGATTACATATGTATATAGGTATATATATATGTTTGTATATAATTTCCTTCTCATTCTCCACATTTAGGGATGGAGGAGTTTGCATATTCAGTGTTTTAATTATTTTAGTCATGTAAATCTTGTTCATAGATGAGCCCAATCGTTTTTAAGAAAATGATACTTAGAAGTCATTTTTTAGTAGATTCTATT
Organism: Carlito syrichta; assembly: GCF_000164805.1. NCBI lineage: Eukaryota > Metazoa > Chordata > Mammalia > Primates > Tarsiidae > Carlito > Carlito syrichta. The sequence continues at coordinate 77,002 of NW_007261737.1, read as the reverse complement.
TCCTTTCCTGTGCATTTTTAAGTTCCTTTAATTGAGATTTGCTTTTTTTCTTTTCCTTTTGCTGTCTTTCTTCATTTCTCTCTTTTCATACTTTCAACCTGCTCTTTTCTTAAAACTTCTATAATAATCCTTTTAATCCAAATTTCCACAAGATCAAAACTTTCAAATAGGCCCGGACCTCCTGTCCCAAGAGGTCTCTCATTGTTTTCTATTCCTGTTTCATCACAGCTATTGACCTGGTAGTTCCAACCACCACCATCCTAGGAATTCCCTTTTTCTCTGCTAGATTTCATGTTTGGCCCTTTCTTAGTTTACACCTGTATCAACTGTAGACTTTGAGAAGACGCATGTGACAGAGTTTTCTAGTGCCTGGTGTCCAGCTGAACCCAGGTGAACCCAGTACAACCATGACTGACCTGTAGGTCTATGATAAAGAAAAGCAAATGCTTGTTTGGGTAAGCTATTGAGATTCTATGGTTTTTGCAGGATATTGCAGGATGATTGTAGCAATAGCTGAAAAAACTAAGGAGGCTTTCCTCCTATGTTTAGAGATCCTTGGCTGGTGGTTCATTTTTAAGGATGAAACTCTTGTGTGCATTGATGGGCTTGTTGACAGTATTGTGAACATGTAAGGAGATAGACATTTCAGTGGGAGCCTACAAATGTCAGAGTCTTCAGATCTTGCTATTGTGCTGTCACTTTTTTCTGGGATACCCTTGTCACTTTATTGGCATTTATAAACCTCACTTTTGGCAATCTGAGATGAATGGAGAAGGGGGCTAGTCTCAATTCAGTACTTGGCTTTCACTGAATCTCTGACTTCAGTAGCATTGTGGAGGTCAGGATAGAAAAGCTCTTGTAAGGGAAGTAGAATTGCCTGTCTGTGTGGGGCGAGAGAGAATCTTAGTATCGACTTGTCTTTAAAAAGACTTCCAACCAGTTTTTCTGTTTTCAGCCTTGTCTCTAAGCCCTGACACGAAGATGCTTCCAACTCCTAAGCCTTTGGGAATGTGTATTGCATTAACTTGCTTCTTTTTCATGCTCTCACTCATAAGTTCTTCAATTTCAGCTTTCTTTGCTCCTTTAAATCAGTTATACACATATATCTGCTTTCCAGTTTCAAATATTGTGTTAACATCTCTATTTGGCTGTCATTCCTTTCCCAGTGTCATTGTGTATTTAAGACCTAAACATGTCTTTATTATCCTTATGGTGAAGTTTAAATAGTGACCAAGACAAATGAGTCTGTTTAATCTCTCATATTTTAACTGGAAACTCCCATCTCTTTAAAAATGAGAATATTGATAACTTTGGAATAATTAATAATGAAATTTATTGACATATTATCATTTTTGTTCCCTGCATATGAAGCTTTCTCTTTGGGTTAATTTTTTTTCCTGCCTGAATACATAGCTCTTCAGGGAGAGTTACAAGGTGTAACAAGGTGTAACAAGGTGTATGAAACAAGGTGTAACAAGGAGATGGAATGGAACATTTCCTAGCCATGAAGACCACAGAAGCCATATCCCAATGGGTTATAAAACAAAATGGCAGAGAACCAGTTTTTCCACTCAATCAGATGTGACTCTATTCAGATTTGACTACCAATCAATGTCTTATTAAAGAGATTGGAGAAACCAAGAAATGGAAGACTAGAAATTGAATGAGGAGTTTTGAAGAGTGTAATTATTTTTGGGAAGTGCTATACTGTATTAAATAACCCCCTAGTCCAAATCAAGAAGAAGAATTTTGAAGGAACTGTCAAAAAAAGTAATGTGAATGGCTTGTGTTTTGGGAGACAGGGTAGCTGCTGATAGAGTCATGTTGGTGATATTGAAATATCAACATGTAGGCTGATGTGGCTTTTAGCAACAAAGGAGAGGACTTCTTTGACAGGCTATTACACACCAAGAGTTTATGAGGGCAAAGGATGTTTGAGTGCATTGTATGGACAAGATATGAACTGTACACCTGAGAGTCAGCGTATGGTCTTAGGTTCTGGCCAAAAGGCCAAGTGGAGGGGAAAGCTGTCCCCAAGAGGCGAGAAAATGGAGTTCTCATTGTATTCCTAGAGACCAAGGAAAGGGTAAGGGGCCATCTGGAATCGACTCTTTCATGCTCATCTGTTGCAGGTGAGTGATTTCTATAGATAGGGAGGAGGAGTCTCTGAAGACCCCTGAGAGCACCATGAGATAAAGAATCAGGTTCAAACATCCACTAAACCCCAAGAGCACAGATGCTAGCTTACCTCCCTGTACTAGTCAGTGGGAGCTTCCCTGCTGCCCTTGCCCCTTCCTCTTTCCTGCTTGCCCTGGAGGAATCAGAAGCTGGATTTTGAGAGGAGGCATGGAAGCACAGTTAGGGAAGGGGGAAGGTGGCTATGCCACCTGCTTCCTTAGCTGCAGGTTCTTCACCTGCAGCAACCTGGCACAGAGGAAGGAGAGACAGCTCAACTTGAAATCAAAGTTTGAATTTTGATGCTTATTGGTTATTTAAAATGGGAAATTGATCTTTTCTGATTTAGATCTTTTAAAGTTTTGTGTTCTTACTGTGACCAGAAAATTCACAGGGCTGTTTGTATTGAAGAGAAGAAGAACTTGTCCACTAGTAGTTTAAAAGATAAAATGATACATGAAAATGGATATTAATAAGTATCAGTTGCTTTATAATGATATCTCAAAATTTTGATAGTTTGTGATGATGGTTACATTTTATCTGACAATATTTTTTTTTCTTTTTTCTTTTTTTAAATTTTGTATCAATATTTTTTATTTTGATTTTGTGGGGTACATTAAGGGTTAGGTATACAAATATGCTTTGTTCAGACACCCTTGTTGATAAGGGGTGTTTCCCCGTCCCCGGATATTACTACCATTAATCCCACCTCCTTTTCCCTTCCCCCACCATAGTTTCCCACTACTGTCAGTCCTTTTCTTATAGTATTACGATGGATGTTCAAGGCTCACTATATGAGTGAGAAATGTGAAACTCAGATCTTTGTTTCTGTTAGAGGTCACTCAGTATTATAGACTCTAGTTCCATCCAGGTTGCTGCGAAATTCATGATTTTGTTCTTTTTTATGGCTGCGTAGTATTCCATTGTGTATATGTACCACATTTTAAAAATCTAGTCCTCTTTTGATGGACAGCGTGGTTGATTCCAGGTTCTTGCTATTGTGAACAATGCTGCAATAAACATACATGTGCAGGTATCTTTTTCATAGAGTGATTTGAGTTCTTCAGGGTATATTCTCAGTAGGGGGATTGTGGGGTCATATGGGAGGTCGATATTTAGAGCTTTTAGGAATCACCACACTGTTTTCCACAGAGGTTGCACTAGTTTGCACACCCACCAACAGTGTAGAAGTGTTCCCTTTTCACCACACCCTCTCCAGCAACTGTTATTTTTTGAGTTATTGATAATTGCCATTCTGACTGGAGTTAGGTGGTATCTCAGTGTGGTTTTGATTTGCATCTCCCTGATGATTAGTGAGGTTGAATATTTCTTCATGTGTGTTGGTTGCTCGGATGTCTTCCTTTGAGAAGTGTCTGTTCATATCTTTTGCCCACTTTATAAGGGGGTTGTTTGTTTTTTTCTTTTCGGCACATTTGAGTTCCTTGTAGATCCAGGATGTTAAGCCTTTGTTGGACCTGAAGTTGGCAAATACTTTTTCCCAGTCTGTGGGCTGTCTCTCTGCTCTCTTGATGATTTCTTTGACTTTGCAGAAGTTTGTCAGTTTAATGAGTTCCCACTTGTCTATCTTCTCTCTTATGGCCTGTGGGTTTTGGGTTTTGTTCAGGAATTGGATGCCAGTTCCAATTTCCATGAGGGTATGTCCTTCATTTTCTAAGGTTCTTATGGTTTGAGGTTTTACATTTAGGTCTCTGATCCATTTATAGTTAATTTTTGTGTATGGGGATAGATAGGGGTCTTGTTTAAGTCTTCTGCATGTGATCAGCCAGTTTTTCCCAGCACCATTTACTGAATAGGTTCTCCTCTCCCCGGTGGTAGGTGGTGGAGGCTTTGTCAAAGATGAGTTGGTTGAGAAATTGAGGTTTTGCTTCTGGAATCTCAATTCTATTCCATTGGTCTATATGCTTGTTCCTGTACCAATACCAAGCTGTTTTGATGATTGTAGCTTTATAGTAAAGTTTGAAGTCTGGTAATGTGATACCACCTGCTTTGTTTTTTTTTTTGCTGAGGATTGTTCTGGCTATTCTTGGTTGTTTGTTTCCATATGAATTTCTGTGTTGGTTTTTCTAGGTCTGAGGAGAATGTTGCTGGTAATTTGATGGGTATTGCATTAAATCTGTAGATTGCCTTAGGTAGGATGGACATCTTCACAATGTTGATTCTTCCAATCCATCAGCATGGGATATTTTTCCACTTGTTTGTGTCATCTTCGATTTCTTTGAGCAGTGTTTAGTAGTTTTCATTGTAAAGGTCTTTCACGTCTTTGGTTAGGAAGATGCCAAGGTATTTCATTTTTTTTGTGGCTATTGTGAATGGAATTGTACTTTTTATTTGGGTTTCTGTTTGTTTATTATTGGTATAAAGAAATGTGATTGTCTTTTGCACATTTATTTTATATCCTGAGACATTGCCAAAGTCCTTTATCAGTGTAAGGAAGTTTTTGACATATTCTCTTGGGTTTTAAAGGTACACGATCGTGTCATCTGCAAAGAGAGATAGCTTGACTTCCTCTTTTCCTATTTAGATATCCCTGAATGCCTTCTCTTCTCTGATTGCTCTAGCCAGGACTTCCAATACTATATTAAACAGGGTGAGAGTGGGCATCCTTGTCTTGTTCCAGTTTTCAGGGGAAATGGTTCCCGTTTTTGTCCGTTTAGGAGTATGCTGGCTGTGGGTTTCTCATAGATGGCTTTTACTATTTTGAGGTATGTTCCTGTATGCCTAGATATGTGAAGGTTTTTATCAAGAAGGAGTGCTGGATTTTATCAAAAGCTTTTTCTGCATCTAATGATATGATCATGTGGTTTTTGTTTTGACATCTGTTGATGTATTTAATTACATTTATGGTTTTACAAATGTTGAACCAGGCTTGCATCCCAGGGATGAAGCCTACTTGGTAATGATGAATGATTTTTGAGATGTGTTGTTAAATCCAGTTTGCTAGGATCTTGTTGAGAATCTTAGCATCTATGTTCATCAAAGATATTGGCCTGTAGTTCTCTTTCTTTGTTGGGTCTTTACCTGGCTTGGGTATCAATGTGATGTTAGCTTCGTAAAATGATTTGGGGGGAGTTCCATCTTTCTCAATCGCCTGGAATACCTTCAGTAGGATTGGTATCAGCTCCTCCTTAAATGTCTTGTAGAAGTCTGCTGGAAAGCCATCTGGTCCAGGGCTTTTTTTTTGTAGGTAGTTTTCTTATTATGTAGTCGATTTCCTTGATTGCTATTGGTCTATTTAAGGTCTCAATATCTTCTTGTTTCAACCTAGGTAGGTTGTGTGATGTCAGAAAGTCCTCCATTTCCTTAAGGTTTTCAAGTTTGTTTCCATATAAGTGTACATAGTAGTCTCTAATGATCTTTTGTATTTCTTCAGGGTCAGATGTGACTTCATCTTTTGTTTCTGATTGTGGTTATTTGGGGTTTTCCTCTCTTTTCCTTGGTCAGTCTAACTAGGGGACCATAAATCTTGTTTATCCTTTCAAAGAACCAGCTTTTAGTTTCTTTTTTTTGAGTTGGAGTCTCACTCTGTCCCCCAGACTGGAGTGCAGTGGCCACTTACGGCCACCGCAGCCTCAACCTGCTGGGCTCCAGCAATCATTCTGCCTCAGCCTTCTAAGTACCTGGAACTACAGGTGTGCGCTACCATGCTTGGCTAATTTTTGATTTATTGTAGAGATGAGGCCTTGCCAAGTTGCCCAGGTGGGTCTCGAACCCGCAGGTTCAGGCAATCTACTCACCTCAGCCTCCCAAAAGTGTGGGATTACAGACTGAGCCACTGAGCCTGGCAGCTTTTAGTTTCATTGATTTTTTTATATTATCTTTTTGTCTTCTATGTCCTGGATTTGGGCTTTTATTTTGGTGATCTGGATTATCTGACAATATTTTTAAGTTGCCCTCACTCTTGAAGGATAAATCTTGAAGGGAAAAATTTCTAAGCAGCTTTTAAAATCACTTAAACAATATTTTTCCATTGTCTTATGACATCTATTGCTGTTGAAGAGAAGTCTGTGTCATTGTAATTATCATTTGGGTTTCTGAACATTTTGCAAAAGAGGCACTGTCAGCCTTTGTTCTGGACTATTTTTTCAAGGCTGTTTTACAGCAAGATATGGATGGGGTCTCCTTCTGGAGAAAGTGGCATGTTTGCTTATGACCTTGAAAGTTAGAGATAGTGTGTTCCTCAGGGCCCTCAACTTTCTCAGTGCATTGAGAATTTTCTCTCCCTGTGTGAGTTAGGCAGGAGATATTTTTGAGCTCAACTTTGTCTTTCTTTGACTTTGCACACAGGGCATATCTTCTGGATAGGAAGTACACCAAATTTAAATAAATAACACTTTAAAGAACTCTTTAAAGTGATTATTTCATTGCTTCTAGGTTGTAATATAAATAATCCTGAGGTTGAAGTTGCCGTAGCAATTTTCTATTGATAATTCCCATTTACCAAGATTGATTTTTAATTTTAGCAGACAGAATTTATATCTTTAACCTCAAGATTTATTTCAGAGTGCTTACTCTATTTTTATTTTTTGAAATCAACCTCACCCAGCCTTCCATTGTTACCCACTTCCTGGGGACATTCAGATCAGAGGTGTTGCTATTCCTAAAGCTGCAGTGATGCCAGCCTCCTGCAAACCTCCCCATACTTCCCTTTTCTCTTTGCTCATGCTAGATATATTACATTTCCCATTTTATGACTTTTCACTTCTTCAAACTGCTCTTTATTGCTGAAAGTTCCACATTGTAATTTGAAAAGTAGAACACTAAAATATCCATTTCCGAATGATCTGCTAACTACTGGGCTGTAATTGTATTCAAAATTGATAGTTCAGCTAAAACTTTGACTATTTTATTAAACTTGACAGGTATTTTTGTAACTGATTATTCCTGCTTATGGCTTTACCTAGAGCTTTTATTTTACAGTTATATTTTTGTATCACTTTAGATATTTTTTCATCTATTTGCACAAAGCTAGATAAAAATGTTAACAAAGACATAAAAGTCATATGTTAAACCAGAAATAGTATTGAAATCAGAAATGAAATAGTGTGTCATCTCACTTTTTTCACCCCTGAGATTTATTGCCATGGAAAAGATTCAACCCAAGAATACGATGGCTAATACTGTTTAACCAAATTCTCAAAGAACTAAATTGTGAAGCTAAAACTTCTTTCATATGCTAACTGGAAATGAAAATAAAAATATACTCAGATAAATTACGTAAGGTAGAGAAATAAAAGCCAACCATATAGATGAAACATGTCTTGCTTGTTATATATGTTAATTGAGTGTTCTTCTAATGAGACCTGTTTCTTCATTTTAGTTCTTCTAAACTAAAGATTCCTCACATACACTTTAACCCAAGGGAAGTTAGGAAACTGTGTAGGATGGCAGAAAATTGCTGAACCTATTTTCCTGTAATCAAAGGGCAGGAATTCTTAACCTAAGAACTATGGAGATCCATAGGTAGGTTTTGTGAATAAGGGTTATGGGGTGTCTTGGTCATTTGGATGCTGTAACAAAATACCATAGACTGGGTGGCATATAAACAATAGACTTATAGTTCTCAGAGTTATGGAAGCTGGGAAGTCCAAGATCAAGTCATCAATAGATCCAGTGAGGACCTGCTTCCTGGTTCATAGACTGCGTTGTGTTATCTCCCTAAGCCAATCCATCAGATTCTCAAAATCTAGTGCAGGCTCTTACAGGGCCTGTGGCCATCACATGCATACTCTCAACCCTGTGTGTAGTTTTCAAATAGGGGAAGAAGAGATTTCCTGGAACTTCTGGATTCTAGGACCTTCCCTCACCCCTAGTGAATAGTCTCTGGAGCCATGAACACCATCACTTGTCCTCAACTTGAAGGTATCATGCTGTCATCTCACTTAAGCAAGTACTCAGGCAGGTGACATCCCAGCATTCAGAACAAATTCTTGTCATTTAGGACATTGTGTTCCAGCTTAATCTGTGTCATCTGACCAACACATCCAAAAATATTATCTTATGCTTGGAGATGTAGGAACGGGGAGCGCTGTGCTCAATAAGGAGGTAGAAGAACAAGAGGAGGTAGGAAAATTATCAGAAGCTCGACATTATTATAAAAAAACCAACTCACCCGTAAATGTACAGCAATAATTAATTTGCATTCTTAATGTGTTAGCATTAAGGCACAATGATGGCTTGGCTAAGTGGTTGATTGATTAGAAAAGTCACCTATGTTTATATAGTAATAGAAAGCTCTAGAAGATATATGTCCATCTATTACTTGAGTTATTTTTTTTTGAGCGGCAGGTTTTAGGGGCTTTCCACTTTTTGTTTTATTAGCTTTTAATTTTATTTTTTAAACTCCTAATGAGCATGCATCATTTCCTTTCCTCAGAAAAGAAAAAATGTGAAGAACAGATTGGAAAAATGAGATTTCATTTTTTATCCGTGGCGCTTACCTAGGGTCAGGTTGCTGCAAAATCTCTTGGGGAGTATCTCAACACACATGCTTATGTCTCCCTCCTTCCCTGTCAATCACTCCTGGCACTCTTATGTTGCTTGTGTAACTTGTAGCATACCCAGGCAGAGCTCAACTTTGTCATGACAACATCTGGAAGGGCTATTCTGGAAAAAACTTTACCCACACTGGACCCTAGAGTGTCATTTTACTTGCAGCTATCACTTGAGGCTTCAGACAGCAACTTGGACTTTGCAGCCATCTTCTGGCCATCTCTAATGGGTGAGCTCAGGTGAGACCTTGCCAGGGAAGATGAAAACTATAGAGGAAACCAAAGGACCAAGCAGTCCTCCTCTCTGCTAGGGTAGGGATATCAAAACAAAATCTGGGGAGGGACCAAATTTATCTTTCTTTTGACTTAGCCCTCTTTTAACTCCCATGAGAAGGAGATTGTTGGATGTGCTTTCCTGAAGTTTAGGAACATTTCTGAAAGATTGGGAAGGAGCACCGTCTTTGGATCAGAAGATTTCTGAAAGCAGGATACATGCTGTGGCAGTGCAGACCAACAGGGAAGGCGCTGGGGGCCTGGCCGGTCCCTTTTCTCCATGCCTAAAAAGAGTTTAAATAGGTAAGTTACTCAAGCCTTTCTGTACCTATTTCCTCATCTGGAAAATAATGATAATTGTTATAATGACTAAATGCATTCATACTTGTACACATGTAGCGTTTAATAAATATTAACTATCACTTTTATTTTTTGAGTTGGAGTCTCACTCTGTCACCCAGACTGGAATGCAGTAGCATGCTCACGGACACCATAGCCTTGACCTGCTGGGTTCAGGTGATTATTCCACTTCAGCCTTCCAAGTAGTTGGAACTACAGGTGTGCACCACCACACCTGGCTAATTTTTAAAATTTATTTATTGTACAGATGAAGTCTTGCCATGTTGTCCAGGCTGGTCTCGAACCTGTAGGCTCAGGCAATCCTCTCGCCTCTGCCTCCCAAAGTGCTGGGATTACAGGCGTGAGCCACTGCGCCTGGCATAGCTATCACTTTTATTATGTGTGGTGGGAAGTCAGACAGGCCTGCTGTAGGAGAACTAGACCGTGAGAGAGGAAGCACTGGGGCAGAAATAACTCCTTTTACAGTGGCAAAGACACCCTTGGCGTTGCCATGGCCTGTCTTCTGACTCCATGGTATGAAACAAGAGAGCCCCAGACTCTGAGCTTTGTGATTTGGACGATGCTCACTTTGTGCAGGACAAGTTGACTATGACATTTAGGCACACCTCATGAGAAACGGGTGCCATGAGGGTTCATATCTTTATCTTGTTGGCTGGTTTGGTGATAAACCAGAGCAAAAGCAACCTTAAATAAGGCCCTGCTCATATTCTTGCCAAAGTTTAAACCAAGGTAGTCAGTGTGGTTAGGCCTAGCTTCATCAACTCTATTGGCAGGAGCAAATGATTGGCCCTCAGGTTTAAGAGAGAGATGGGGAAGGAGGGAAATAAAGCCAAGAGCCCTGTCTTCTGGCATGGCCTGACTGTAGCCTGGGGCATTGGTGGCTCTGAGCTGCCAGCCCTGCCAGGGCCCTCAGTGGGGACCCTCTGTGAGGCATTAGGGCATGCAGTGGTGGGCAGTGCTCAGATGGAAGGGCTGGCTGGGTATTCAGCACATTGCCCCTTCACCTAGGACTGGAAATAGGTGCAAGTGGTCTTGGAACAGGTTCTAGAGGTTAATGTGGGGGGTATCTGTCCTCTAGTTAGTGGAGACAGAGGCCTGGCACTTGGATTGGACTTGCAGTTGTGGGCACAATTCCAGCTCTTTTTGTCGGCCAGTGTTCAGGGGCATCCCTGCTGTGGCTAGGGGGAGGGAATTGGGTTTCAGGAGAGGGCTGTTTCTGCTCCCTGGCCTGTCCATGAGGCTCTGATTCTCATGAAATTTGCTACTTCACCCCCACTCGGCTGCTGGCGATCACTGGTGAAGACAGGGGCACCCCTGGCTCAAGCTCCTCTAATTGCATAATCTAGGACACCCAGGGGAGTCCAGACCTGCAGGTGCTGCCCGGGCCTCCATTGTGGGTTTGTTGCTGTCACCTCTGGGAGCTGCTCATGGTCCAGTCGTCCATCCTAGTTAGTCATAAACAGCCTGGGAGTTGGAAAGAGTTCTCCCAGGTGTAGCAGACATAACATCTTAGGACAATAAGTATAGAATAGAAACTTAAGCAGATGGAAGTAGGGAAAGGTGTAATTGCTGTGTCAGGGATTGGCTAGCCTGGTTCGGGAACTAGGATTACGATTGGGTCTATGAGAAATAAGGTTGCACCAGCAGCCACTGCCTGGGCATTCCTGGAGGTAGGGTGTCTCCTAGAGGGCACCTGGGATGGTGGTAGGTAGCACCTCACCCCAGGACCCTGCACAAAGCTGTGGGTGGGGCTGTGATTCAGTGCAGCTCTGGCTCACTGCGGGAATATCCTCATGCGGGCGCTCTCTCTTTCTCTGTGTGAGGATATGGAGGTGTTGGGCATGCCCTGGCCCAGGTTCACATTGCAGTTTCAAGAATTAAGCATCCAGAGGTGCTAGATGGTGGCTACGGGCCTGCTTGCTGAAGGGGCACATACATTAACTCGACGGACAGTGGGCAGCGGCCATGCTGTGTCCTGGAGAGCTGCACATCTCAGGAATCCACTTCAGGGAGGGCAGGCTGATATGGAGGGAGCATGAGTGACCCTAGTTGTCCAGGGAAAGAAGGGCCACTCACAAAGCAGCCTCTGAGGGTAAATGGCTGAAGTCCCACCCTGTCGTGGGCAGACAGCCTACATAACCAATTTGGGCAGAGAGCATCAAAGCATACTGGACAATTGGTAAGCACTTTTGCAACAGTGCTCCCCCAAATGCAGAGGTGGATTTGAGGGGACTGGAGACTGCACTGCCACCTCACTGTGAGGTTGCAGGTGAGACCTTGTTCTTAGAGAAGAATGCACTCTGGGCGTCCTCACTGTGTCCCTCTTCCTTGGGATGGCTTGACATTCTCTCTTGGGCTTACCTCTGGGGAGGTGGGGTTGACTTAGACCATCAGGAGGAAGGGATATGGTTACAGAATGTGGGATATGCTCTTTGAGTGGCAGAGGGTATAATGTCCCCTGGGTGGTCTTGCTGCTTCTCTTTGGAGAGGAAGCAGAGGAAGCCCAGGGGCCTGAGATGGTGAAGAAGAGTTGGGACTGTATGGTTCCAGCCAATGCACTGCTAACTGGGGAGACAGCTGCAGTTTGAGAAGGTCCTCCAGACAATGTGAACTGTGTTGTGCTCTGAATGTTTGTGTGTCCCCCCCCACCGGATTCATATATTGAAATTCAAACCCCCAAAGTGATAGTGCTAGGAGGTTGAGCCTTTGGAAACTGATCAGGTCATGAGGGTAGCTCCCTCATGATGGGATTGTAGGAGACCTCAGAGAGCTAGCTAGTCTCTTCCACCATGTGAGGTCATAGCTAGAAGGCATCATCTATGAAGCAGAAAGCAGGCCTTCACCAGACACCAAATCTGCCTGAACTTTGTTCTTGGACTTCCCCGCCTCCACAATTGTGGGAAATAAATTTCTGTTGTTCATAAGCCACCCAGTCTAAGGTTCTTTGTAATAGCAGCCTGGACCAGGTTCGGTGGCTCAGCCTGTAATCCCAGCACTTCGGGAAGCTGAGGCGAGTGGATTGCCTGAGCCCATGGGTTTGAAACCAGCCCAGGCAATTTGGTGAGACTTTGTCTCTACAATAAATTAAAAATCAGCCAGGCATGGTAGCACGCACCTATGGTTCCAGCTACTTGGAAGGTTTAGGTGGAAGGATCACCTGAGCTCAGCAGGTCAACACTGGGGTGGCTGTGAGCGTGCCACTGTACTCCAGCCTGGGCGATGGAGTGACAGTCCAATTAAAAAAAAAAAAAAGCAACCTGAGCAGACTAATTTAGTTTTCCAGAATTACCTTAACAATGTACCACAAGCTAGGTGGCTTAAAACAACAGAAGTTTATTCTCTCACAGTTTCAGAAGCTAGGAGCCCAATATCAAGTTGTCAACAAGGCCATGTTCCCTTTGAAGACTCTATAGGAGAACCCTTCCAGCTTTAGGTGACCCCAAGTGTTCGTTGGCTTGTGGCCTCATCACTCCAATCTCTGTCTGCCCTTACATACCCTGTGTTTCTCTCTACATGACTTTTCCTCTTATAAGGACATCAGTCACTGGATTTAGGGGTAACATTAAATCCATTATGATTTCATCTCAAGGGCCTTAACTAATTACATCTGCAAAGACCCTGCTTCCAAGTAAGTTCACATTGTGAGTTTTGGGATGGATATGCATTTTTAGGAGGACAATACTTAACCTACTACACACCGAGTGGTAGAGAGAGAGAGATCGAGGATCATGAAGTGGTGTTCTCATGGTGGGGCTGTTGTGATGGGGGTGTAACTCTAGTGATTTCCACCAGTGATTTCTTCAGATGACGGATAATGTTGGGATGGAAGGGCTGGGCTGACCCAAGTGCTGGAGCCCGGGGTTCCTGGCAAATACTGCTCATCCCATGACATCATCATCTTAGCAGGGCAGCAACCTCTGTGAGTGGCTGAAGGTCCCAAAAATACACTTTTGAAAGTGGGTTCTATTGAGAAAAACCTGACTAGGAAAACTCGAAGAACTGTCTTACAGATAAGGACAAGTAACTGCAACCTCATAAATGGAGTTAACACACTTCCATAGGCTCAGGATGGAAATACTTGCTGGTGGATTTGTATAATTTACCTGTTCTGAGCAGGGGGTCATACTATAACTAGTTTCGTATTCTAATTTGGTTTTAAGTTATTGTTATTATGTTGTATGTGATGATGTGCTGTATCCTAGTACAATTGTTTGTGACACTGGGAGCAGTTAGACAAGATGGAACATAAGAGTTGACCATCTGTATCCCCACAATGTTGTGCTGGGCCATGGTCAGGTTTACTGTAGGCTCAGGAACCCCTAGGCCACGGTATATGGAACAGCTAATGGTGGCTATAGTTCCCTTATATGGTAGTGTTTATCCCTTGTCTGTTGATATGGCCATCTGACCTCGTAGCATAAAATGATGAATTCAGGTAGTGAATTCCGGGCTCCAGGACTCTCTAACCTGGTGGGTTGCTCACTCCACCAAGGCTAATTCTGAATCTACCTCTTTGAGCATATAAGAAACCCACTTCACATCTAATTTGATCTCAGGAATTTTTTTTTGCACTGTTTGCTATCTTAGTAGTATATCAAAGTGAAAGCAACCTTGAACTGAATTCACATCTTTAATTCTAGTCAGTCTGAATACCCTGGCATGACTCTGTGGCTTAGCCTTACTCCTCAAACCATCCCCAAATAAATCTCCATGGATACAGAGATGCAATATGGAACAGTCTATTTGACTTAAGCCGACTAGGCACAAACCTTGAATAGGGTGGGGTGGGTGGAGTTAGTCTCACTCAACCGAACATGAGTGGTGGATGGAAGAATTCCTAAAGACTTTTGGAATTTTGCACCTTAAGGGAAGGGGAATAATTTGGGGGGAAGAAATAGCAGATGTCTAATCTAGTTGCTGATATTCTCTAGATTGTATGTACCCTCCAGTCGGCTGGAAGAGTACTTGCAGACTTCAGCATTTTTACTTCTTTATGAACTTTTTTCTTCATAGTGGGAGGTATAATTTTTGCCTTGTTTTGTTTTTACCACAATGGGAGCAACTCTGGATACTCTGCTTCACAGGTGTAAGTTTTGTACTGGAATTATTCAATTAGACTACTATCCATTAAGCACCTTATTAACAGAACCTTCCCTGTTATAGGCACTGACAATACAAAGATAGATAAATCTATATCTGCTGAGTAGCACTAGATGCTGTAACCAAGAGACCTCCAAACAGAGGAGCTGAATAGTATATCAAGGTTTGTAATCATTCTAAGGGAAACCCTTTAGATTAGAGGCCAGCTCTGCTCCATGTGGTCATTCAGGGATTTTGACTGACAGAGGTTCTGCAATTTTCAGAATGCTGATTTCAAAACCACCCTAGTCCTTGGTACTCCAACCAGCAGGAAGGGGAGAAAAAATGTTGGGGGTGACACATGCAGGGTTTCAGGAACCCAGCCTGGAAGTGGTACTCATTGCTTCTGCTCTCATTTCTTTCTTCCAGAAAGTTCTTGTGTGTCCTTTCAGGATGTGCTTGATTTAATGGGGGAAGACCAGCCTGTGAGCAATAGGAAGAGGAGAAATGGTTTTAAGCAATAGTTTTTCTATCTCACATCCTTCATTTTACACTTTCAAATGTTCCCAACCCTAAGTTCTACTCCAAGATGGAAACACAGTGCCTCCTATTACATAGAACAAAGCCATATATTAAAAGTTTATTTCCCTCTATCTGTTTCTTGTAAGCTATTTCTTCATACTAGTGATATTGTTTTATTTACCTTCGTGCAGTCTTTGGTCATTCTTTTTTTTTCTAGCCTGCCCTGATTATTCTTAGGCTCTATAACATTGGAAAAAGACAAACATCTAAAAGTTTATTGAAAAATTATAATGTTCTAGGTTTCCTCATTTAATTTTTGCAACCAACTTGTAAAGTGATATTATTATTTTTATTTTATAGATGAGAACACTGAGACTCAGAGAATTTAGGGGCTTTTATTAAGATTTGCATCTCATAGTATACCAGGGCAATATAAAAATCACATATGCAAGCACACCTATGGTGCAGTTTATTTATAGAAAGAGGCAGGATTTGGAAATAATGGAAAGACATGAATTTGGACTAGAATCTGACTGGATATAGAGAGTGCCACAGGATGAAGCTGGGCCATGCTAGTTGCTATAACAAGCAAACCTCCATATTTCAGAGCTTCACACATAGACTTTTGTGGTTCACTCATGTGACAGCTCAGTGGGGTGTTCCTGGGTGGTGGGTGGCTTTTGTTCCCAGGATTCTTTTGTCTTGTGGACCTGGGAGCATCCAGTTGACATTTTTCAGACTCTCAAATATTAGCCTTCTGTTTTCCTTTATCCTTTTCCCCCAAGTAAAACTGTGTTTCCTGGCAATGTCTGCTGTTTTGCATACATTGCCTCTCACTGCCCACCTTGACAGTGCACGTCTGTGGGTGTGTTGACAGATGCCTGGCTCAAACAGGCTCCTGTGGAGTACGGGTGCGTCTTGGCAGTTCCGAGTTTCTGCTCCGGCTATTAACAGTTTCTTAAATGGATTAATCAAGACTTGGCTCTCAAGCCACCCCTGGCCTTCTCAAGTTTGTCTGCCAGAGCTGATGTTTCCAGTGTTTCCTAAAGCTCTCTGAGTCTTATTCCACATTTAGCTGCTGATCATTAAAATCCTAGACTAGTTAGGGAAAAAAACAAAACAAAACAAGGATCAAGACTTTGAAAGGAAATTTCTACAGTTTATTGTTATCAGTGTTTCCTTAGTGAGTCCCTTTGGAGCCCAAGATGAGAGATTCCACATTTAAAAGCCACAGCCTGCATGGTGGCTCATGTCTGTAATCCCAGTGCTTTGGGAGACTGAGGCAGGAGGACTGCTTGAGCCTAGGAGCTCGAGACCAACCTGGGCGACATAGTGAGACCTCATCTCTACAAAAAATAAAAAGTGAGCCAGGCTTGGTGATGCATGCCTTCAGTCCCAGCTTCTTGGGAGGCTGAGGTAGAAGGACCGCCTGGGCCCAGGAAAGTGAGGCTGTGGTGAGCTGTGATTGTACCACTGCACTCTAGACTGGGTGACAGAGTGAGACCTCGACTTAAAAAAAAAAAGCCATGAAGGAGGAGTGAACAAGAGGATGAGAGACTAAAGATAACTCCATCATGGTAGTAAGTGAGATCCAGTGAATTAGCTGCATCCCAGGGTTGGATCATTGCTGTACTTTTCTCCAAGTACCTCCTTCCAAGCCTACATTCTCAGTCATTTGCTTCTAAGAAATAAAGCATTTCTCCTGGCCATTCATGACACTTGCCTAATAAATGAGCAGGCTTCTGCTAAGCTTTCTGTAGTCCTAAGGGGACACTGGGACAATATTGGCCCTTGCAGATCTAACTCTCTCTCTCAAAAGAGACAGACTCTCCCTATGTTACTCAGGCTGGTCTCCAACTCCTGGCCTCAAGCAATCTTCCCACCTCAGTCTGAAAGTTCTGCGATTACAGGCATGAGTCACCGTGCTCAGCCCTAACTCACTATCTCTATTGGCCGCATTAGATGCAGAAGTCAGAGGTCCAAGGCCACATTTTTCTTAAAATTGAAGATTGGGGGCAACCCTCTTTCGGGCCCCCTCCTGCTTGGGAGCTTTTCTGTTTTCTTAATAAACTCCTGCTTTCTAAAAAAAAAAAATGAGAATTGAGCTCAGGGGTTTTTACTCTACCTGGCTCAGTCTCTGAGTGTACTCCCAGACTAATGAGAAGCCGACTGCTTCCTATCTAGGGCAAGCTTGGCCAAGTTTGCCTCGTGGGGGGACTTTGGGGTTGAGTAGGCCTAATGGGAACACTCCTCTCTCGGGGGCTTCCAAGAGTTGAGCCATTGGGTGGCTGAGGAGATATGAACAAAAGACATTTGATCATATGAACGTGTGTGGGAACCAACGCCTAGCCCCTCATCTTAGTTTTGTTTCTAGCTGCTCTATAAAAGTATATTTAAACCATGGTAATTATTGAATTTCCTTGATTCTAAGATATTACACTGATTGTAAAGCGTATTATTAACTTAATAACAGTATTTTTTTTTTTGGCAGAGAGGAGAAAGAAAATACTACCATTCAAAATATGCAATTTGACTGCAAAATACATTCCGAAGTTTAGAAAGGATGAAATGTTGTGAAATGGTAAAATGTTTTAGCTCAAGGAAATATGTTAGAAAAGATTTTCTGCTCTAGACTACAGTAAGCTCAGCTCCTTGGGTAGCTGGAGAGATGCCTTCTTCTTTTTCTTTTTTGCGGGTTAGTTATCCCTTCTCTGGCAGTGGTTTTGGGTCTGCGATTATAGTAGCAGGCAGAAACTGGTGGCTCTAGCACCAAGGCTCCTGCGGGGCGATTTGTGGCTGTAATTTCTTGCTGTTGCCTGTTCTGCCGCCTGTCTTGCAAGTTCTGAAACCCGCTGGTAAGCTAGAGGACCCCTAGGGAGTGAATTTGCAGGAAGATGAATTCCCCTGTCCCTGCCAACGTTTGAATGCGATTGTGGAAACTGAATAGAATACAGATCACCCCCAAATTGAATTCTGTGTACCTGCACTGCTAAGTAGAAAATTGCATATCAAATAACGGTTCCTAGTCTTGGCTCTGTCTAGACACAAAACTTGCTTACAGTTTTTAGCATTCTTTGTCATCCAGGTAGATAAAACCCTTTTGCCTTCATTGTCTCAGGTATTTTATTTTGGGGGAAGTTTTCACTGCCAATGGCCAACTCCTATCTTTATCCTCTCCCCAGTGTTCACAAAGATGATGTTATGGCAGCCAGATGCTCTGCTGTAGCAGTCAGCACCCTGAATTGGAACTGCTTGGACACAGGCATGAGTTCTCATTTTTTGTTGTCGTTGTTGTTGTTTTTGTTTTTTAAAGTGAGAAAGTAGGATTTATTGAGAAGACAGAAAAGCTCCCACAATGGGAGGGGACCTGAAGGGGTTTTCTGGTTCTCATTGTTGTAATAAGTGTTTCATAATAGTACAAGCACACAGTAGGTTCTCATAAATGTATGTTAAATGCATGAATACAGGGAGAACTGGCTGGCATAAGAATTTCTAAAGCATCATTCTATGTGGTTTTCACCCTGGAAGGCAAACTATTGCTCCTCACCTTATGGAGCCTGGGGCTAATATGTTAACTAGCATCTGATTGGTGTTTTGAGTATTGTTTTCTTTGTGACACCATTTCTCATTGGGCCCTTTGTCCTGGTTCCTCTAAACACTAGTGAGAGCTTGTGGCCAGGAGGAACCTGGAGAGAGGCTGAGTGTGCCATTGCAGTAGTGGTAGTTCTGTTCAGCCGTCAGACAGCTGAAACAATTCAAAAAGCAGAAAGAGAGATACCAATCATGAAGTGAAAATACACGGACATTAGCATTCGATTCAAGATCAGAGCAAGGAATGAGTGGCTTATAGTATTATTTGGGGGCTACCAGAAAGCCCAAAGAGGTTCCTTCAGAGGTCTAACAGCACTTCAGTTTTCACCATTAGTGTTTCACTCCTTTGAGCCTTTGCAAGAGTCTTAAGTTCAATAAAACTCTAGAAGGATAACATTTCAACATTTGTAATTCCTTAGGACAGGGAATATATGTGGGGAGAGGATAACTGAGTGTCAAAGACACTAAAAATCAACATCTAAATGTTGTCCTGGGATGGATATACCAAGAGGAACCTTTGTGTTTGTGTTCTAAGACACGGTGAGAGTCTCTCCTGGCTAGTGGCCTGGGGTGGGGCGTGAGCTGTTTGGTTGTCAGGGGACAGAACCCTGAATGACAAACTCCACTCTTTGTTTTCTCTCTGGATCTTGTGACTAAGTTAGGCAATTCTCACTGCTTCGTCTAGGGGTGGTTCCCCCTGGCAATGCTACATTATGGGAATTGGAGGGGGCAGTTTTGGTTGTGACAGAGGAGGTGCTGCTGGCATTTAGTGAGCGTGGCTTAGGAACCCTCCAACTACTGTAGTGCCTAGGGACACACTGCCTAATGAAGAATTGTCATGTCCTTCCAGACTTTCAAATGTCTCATGGGACTTTTGTGTAGGTGAAAAACCGATACTCTAACTCTGTTTCCCCTATGCGCAGCTGTGATATGCTCCAGATTTTCCAGGAAAGCAACCATTGTGTAAACTCTTTCACTCAGAGCTATACCAGGCGTTGCGTCGAAAGGTCACTTTTGGTGATTATCTTACCAGTGTAGCCTCCTTCTGTTCATCATGTCTTTGTGACTTTCATGTTCTTGAAGATTTTAAGGATAGCAGCAACCATCTGACTACTGCATTGCAGCTTTCAGTGTTAGGTTTTCTGAGCATTTCTGTGTTTATATACCAGCGGTGCCAAAAAAATATGTACACATTTTAAGTGATGGTATCCATGTACTTCTTTTAATTTTCCATAATCAGAAGTGTCTGGACACTGACAGTAGCTACTTTGAGCACCTCTTGTAATTACAGATGTCAAATGTGACTTGTATTCGTCTCTTGTTATTGGTGTATATCGAGTATTACAATTTTATTACAGTTTTTTTCTCTCTTAAAACGTGTATACACTTTTTTTGGTGCCCTCTGTGTATGGACATTATACTACAAATATCTTTTTACCCTTTTATTTTGGCTATAGCATTGTGTTGACTATTTAAAAAATATATTAGATTTGAGTGTGTCCCCCAAAGTTCCTGTGTGGTAAACTTAGCCCCCGGTGCAATAGTGTTGGGAGGTGGGGTGTTATAAGAGATGATTAGGTTACAAGGGCTCTGTCCTCATGAACGGATGAGTGTTATTATTTCGGGAGTGCGTTAGTTATCATGAGAGTGGCTTACAAAAGCAAATTTAGTCCCCTCATGATCTCTCAGTCTCGCCCTCTCTTGCCCTTCTACTTTCTGTCATGGACTGACATAGCACAAAGAACTTCATTAAATGCCGGTGCCATGCTCTAGGGTTTCCCAGCCTCCGGAACCATGAGCCAAACAAATTTCTGTTTGTCATAAATTTTCCACTCTGTGGTGTTCTGTCATAGCAACATAAAAGTAGCTAAGAAAGAAAATTAGTACACAGAAGTGGGACTGTTGCTAGGATAAATACCTGAAAATGTGGAAGCAGCTTTAGAACTGAGTAATGGGTAGAGATTGTAAGAATTTGATAAAACGGACTGGAAAAAGCCAGTGTTGCAGTGAATAGAGCATTAAGGGTGATCCTGGTGAGGACTCAGATAAAGGGGAGAGCTGTAGGAGAAGTCTGAAACTTCTTAGAGAGTATTTAAATGGTCGTGATCAGAATGCAGTTAGAAATATGAACAGTAAAGGCCATTCTGATGAGGTCTCAGATGGAAATGAGGAATGAGGTATTTGGAAGCTGGAGTAAAGGCCATCTATGTTATAAATTCAGAAAGAACTTAGCTGAATTGTGTCCATGCCCAAGGGCTTTATGGAAGGCAGAATTTAAGAGCAATGGACTAGGATATTTAGTGAAAGAAATTTCTAAGCAAAATATTGAAGGAGCTGCATGGCTACTTTTAACCACATATAGTAAGATGTGAGTGGAGAGAAATTATTTACAAATGGTGAGGCATAAACCCTGACCTTTTCCTCTCTCTCTCTTGCCAAATTCCTACCCAAGGGGCCTGGGAAGATGGTTTTTATTAAGCCTATATAATGTGGGTTACTTTCCAGCCTGACTTTGGTATAGCATCACATAACAGATCAAGAAGAAAAGTTAAAATATTTTATGACCCTGCAAAGCCATCTCTCAGGGAAATTTGCATCTGTATAGAATCTCCTTCCTGTGGATCCACAGAGAAACTAGTGGTTTGCTATCTATTTTCTCTCAGGGTTGTCAACTATGAGGCTTCATCTACATATAAAGACTTCCTCAAACAACCCCGTATTTCATCAGTAGCATTTTCTTCACTCATTTCAAAATTCCCTAGATAGAGCAAATCTTTGAATCCACCTGTGACCTGCAAGTCCCTTCCCAGACTGAACATATGTAAATCTCACATGTATTGATTTATGTTTTTTTGGTAACTTTGTCATCCTAAGATGTATATAATGAAGCAGCAATTTAACCACCTTGGACATATGCTCTTAGGACCTCTTAGGACACTGTCATGGGCTTAGGTCATTCACATTTGACTCAGAATAAACCGTCTTACAATTTTTACAGAATTTGGCCTCTTTTATCAATAATGAAATTTATAGTTAAAGAGGAAGCAGAACAAAAAGATAGGGAAATTCAATAAAGAGTGAAAAGGTGAGTTGAGGAAAGTAAACTAAGAGTGTGGCCAAGTGACTGTTTGCTAAGGAGGTTAGTATGGATAGAAGGGAGTCAGGTGCTATTCACTGAGACAATAGGAAAGAGACTTTGAAGACATTTCAAAAATCTTCCAGGCGGGGCTTGGTGGCTCAGCCCATAATCTCAGTGCTTTTTGGGTGGCTGAGGCAAGTGGATGCCTGAGCCTGTGGGTTCGAGACCAGCCTGGACAACTTGGCGAGACCTCGTCTCTATAATACGTCAAAAAAATTAGTCAGGCATGGTAGTGCGTGCCTGTAGTTCTGGCTACTTGCAAGGCTGAGGCGAAAGGACTGCTGGAGCCCAGCAGGTCGGTGCTGGGGTGACCATGAGTGTGCCACTGCTCTCTAGCCTGAGCGATAGTGACCATGAGTGTGCCACTGCTCTCTAGCCTGAGCGATAAAGTGAGACTCTAACTAAAAAAAAAAAAAAAAAAAAAAAAAAATCTTCCAGACTTCTCCTCCAATCAGGGGCTGAGTGAAGAGCCTTGAGGACCAGATCTCCAAAGAGGTTCCCGTGGTGTCGGTGACCAGCACTGACCAAGGGTGGGTTAGGACCCGCACCAGAGAATCTGGACAGCAAGAAGACCACTCGGAGGCAGATCTTCTGGGAACAGTCTGATCAGGACTGGAGCCAAGTTTATTCAACCTTTTTCCAACTTATATACCATTTTTCTATACCCTCCAGCAATGTGATAATCACTCACTGGGGGGCGTACAAGTTTCGTGCTTTACAGACTATGCATCACAAGACCACCACGAGATCTGCA
>NW_007261737.1:18378-54215 GCF_000164805.1 Carlito syrichta | reverse complement strand
TTAATACTATGCTATATCCTATTAAGCTAATACCTTATCGTTAATTCTTTTATAAATCGTATAGTAACTATTACACTTGAATAATGTAGCAAAAGGAAACAAAACAGCAAGCATAAATTTATGCAACTATGAGTGTATATGTATATATTTTATCCTAACAAGTCTACTCTAAAAATCAAATAGTAGCTGTCACACTCTTGAACAAGGAAATGCAGGTTTGCCAAGATGGCGGCCATGGGCTGAAGCAGACAGAGTTTTGGTAATTAACGAAACAAAAGAAAACGTTCTGCCTGGCTAGGGGCAGGGGGACAAAACTATCATGGTAATTTAGTTTCTAATCTTAGCCCTAGGGGAAACAGCTTTCGGGAACAAGAACTGACTACCCAGTCTACCAGGAAATAGAAGTTAAAAAATATCTAGAAAGAAGCAAAACTTAGAAAGACAGAGAGAAATAATTCTGCTATGCACTTTCCATCAGGTGTATTGAGATTTACTTATAAATTTTACTGCCATGTATGCACACTGGTCACTAATCACACGCCAATATTATAGGTATAACTGATATCCTATGTCAGAGGCGATCTTCCAGATGGGCCTTTACAGGCCTCAGCCATGTAGCTATAGATGTTGGCTCCCAACACCGTGGCATTTTGGCATTTGCTGCTCAGGGATGCTTGGGACTCCTTCCTGGATTAAGCACAGTGCTCCTTGGCTGCCTCAACTGTGGCTAACGCAGGCCTAGGTGTGGCATGTGCCGCTATGCCAAAGGGCTTAAGCAGTAAGCTTTGGCAGCATCCATGTGGTGCTGACTCTGCATATGTGCAAATACAAGAGCTGTGGGCCCTGACAGTTTCAAAAGCTGTATCACACAGCCGGGGGATCCACTGCTGAAACTTGTCACAGTATGGGCCTCTGCAGGGAACCCCTCCTAAGGTAATTCTGAGCAGAAATGTGGGGTTGGAGCTGTTGCACTGCTTTATGAAACCATGGGAGTGAGACCTCTCAGAGACCTCAGAACTGGGTAAGCTGCAGGTATGAGACTCCAACCCATGAGAATTTCTGGGTGAGTTGAGCCCAGCAAAATGATAGGGGTGGGACTTCCTGCGGCCTTACAGGCCCAGCTGCTGCCCCAGTGTGCCCAGAAAGTGGGAACATGGAGTCAAGGAAGATTATTCTCAAGCTTTAAGACTTAATGCTATTTTCTGTTTTGGACTTACTTGGGACCAGTTACCTTTTTCTTCTTGCCTATTTCTCCCTGTTGAAATAAGAATGTCTATCCTATGTCTGTCCGACCACTGTATTTTGGAAGCACATTATTTGTTAATTTCATAGGCTCACAGACTGGAGAGGAATTTACCTTGGATTGAATTTTACCTTGAATCTCATCCATATCTGATTCAGGTGAAACTCTAAACTTTGAACTTTGAGATGTTGCTGGAAATAGTTAAGACTTTTGGGACTATTGGGATGAAATAAATATATCTTGCATCATGAGGACATGAATTTTGGAAGCTGGGAGCAGAATGCTGTGGTTCCAATATGTCTCCCAAAGTTGATGTGTTGGAAACTTAACCCCTGCAAATCCCCAGTGTTGAGAGTTGGGCACAAGAATAGGCTCTGTTCTCATGAATGGACCAATGTCATTATCTCAGGAGGGGGTTCCTTATTGAGAGGGTGTTTTGTCAAAAAAGCAGGCTCAGTTCCCTCTCTTTCTCCTGCTCTCACATGCTGTTTTGCCCTTCTGCTTCTGACATGAATGACTCAGCATAAAGACCCTCACCAGACACTAGCACCTAGATATTAGACTTCCTGACTTCCAGAGCTGAGAGAAACACATTTCTTTCTTTATTAATTACCCAATTTGTAGTATTTTGTTATAGTAACACAAAACAGACTGATAGCTACATCTGCCTATAGATATATATCTATATATATTTTAACTGTTTTAACAGTTTTTGTGTATAGTAAGGTAGTGTTAAGTATATTCACAAGAGTGTGAATCTCCAGAACTTTTTCATCTTGCACATCTGGAACTCTGTACTCATTAAATAACAACACTGCATTTCCCCCTCCTCCCAGCCCCTGGCAACCAACATTCTGCTTTCTGTTTCTGTGAGTCTGACTATTTTAAGTGCCTCATATGACAGGGGAATCCCCCCAGACTGGAATTATTTTTTGGAGGGTAGGCCACTTGTAAAACAGGCTTTCCTCACTAGGTCCTACAAACCCATCAGCATCACTGTACCAACTAGCATTGTTGTGAGAGGCTGCATTCGGCTTCAGTAAATTATTTTGTGGCAAACAGGTGACTGGTTCTCCCACCATGACAATGTACCTCCCCACACCATGCTGAGTGTTCAGCAGTTTTTGACCAAAAAACAGCGTGACTCCTGTGCTCCACTCTTCCCTATTCACCCTATCTCAACCTGAACAACTTTTTTAATGTTTCCTCAGATGAAAAAAAGTCCTCAGAGGGAAATGTTTTGCCAATGTGGAAGGGGGGAAACAAAAAACCGCAGAAACACTAAAAGCCTTTAAAACTGATGGTTCAAAACTGTTTCGAGCAGTGGAAAGAGTGTCTAGATAGGTGTATTGCATCAGAGTACCTTGAAGGTGACTGAAGTTCTCACATGTTTAAACATGTGAGAATAGATGCACATTTCTAAATAAATTCCATTTTGGGAGGGATCTTCCCTCATATAAGAGGAATCATACAGTATTTTTTTTGTGTGTGACTGGCTATTTCACTTAGCATAATATCCTAAGATCATTTATACTGTAGCAAGTGACAGGATTTCCTTTCTTTTTAACTAAATATATTTAATTCTATGTATATACCACATTTTATTTATCCATTCATTAATCAAGGGACATTTGGGTTGCTTCAAACTTTTAGCCATTGTGAATGGTGTTGCTATGAATCTCTTTGGGACCTTGCTTTGAATTCTGTTGGTTACATACCCAGAAATGGATTGCTGGATCATATGGCAGTTCTATTTTTTTTTTTTTGAATTGGAGTCTCACTCTGTTGCCCAGACTGGAGTGCAGTGGCACGCTCCTGGCAACCGCAGCCTCGACCTGCTGGGCTCTGGCAATCCTCCCGCCTCAGCCTTCCAAGTAGCTGCAACTAGAGGCGTGCGCTACCATACCCGGCTAATTTTTGATTTTATTGTAGAGATGAGCTCTCGTCAAGTTGCCCAGGTGCGTCTCGAACCCACGGGCTCAGGCAATCCACTTACCTCAGCCTCCCAAAGTGCGGGATTACAGATTGAGCCACTGAGCCCGGCTGCCAGTTCTATTTTTAATTTTTGAGGAAACTTCATACTGTTTTCCATGGTAATTGCATCATTTTATATTCCCACCAACAGTGTACAAGGGTTCCAACTTCTCCAAATCCTCATCAAAACTTGTTATTTTCTATAGTTTTGATTAGTGGCCATCCTAATGGGTGTTGTTTTAGGGTATAACTTTTAAAAAATATTTATTTTAAAGATATGTGGTACAATTCAGGGTTAGGTAAACAAATGTTCATTATGCAGGTACCCTTGTTGATGAGGTGTGCCCTCCCCCCCCACTTGGAGTTTCCCACTACTGCCAATCCCTTTCTTATAATATTATGATAATTGTTCAAGGTCCACTTATAAGCGAGAACATGTGGTACTCGGTTCTTTGCTTCTGTGATAGATCACTCGTATTATAGACTCTAAGTCCATCCAAATTGCTGTGAATCAGTATTTTGTCCTTCTTTATAGCTGTGTAATATTCCGTCTTGTATATGTACCACATTTTTTAATCCAATCTATTTTTGATGAACAGCACGGTTGGTTCCGTGTTTTTGAACAATGCTGCAATAAACATGTGTGTGCAGGTATTTTTTTCACAGAGTGATTTGAGTTCCTCTGGGTGTATTCCCAGTAGAGGAATTGCGGTTCGTATGGCAAGTCGATTTTTAGATCTTTTAGGAATTGCCATACTGTTTTCCATAGAGGTTGTACCAATTTATACTCCCACCAACGGTGTAGAAGTGTTCCCTTTTTCCTGCATTTTCTCCAGCATCTGTTATTTGTTGAGTCGTTGAAGATGGCCATCCTGATTGGAGTTCGGTGGTAGCTCAGTGTGGTTTTAATTTGCATTTCTTTGATGACTAGTGAGGCTGAGCACTTTTTCATTTATCTGTTGGCTGCTCATATGTCTTCTCTTGAGAAGTGTCTGTTTATATCTTTTGCTCACTTTGTAATGGGGCTGTTTGTTTTTTTTCTTTTCAGCACATTTGAGTTACTTGTAGATCCTAGATGTTAGGCCTTTGTCAGATATGCATTTGGTAAATATTTTTTCCCAGTCTATGGGCTGTCTCCCTGCTCCCTGGATGGTTTCTTTGGCTTTGCAGGAGTTTGTCAGTTTGATGAGGTCCCACTTGTCTATTAGATTATATCTTATATGAATTCTATTTCAAGATCGTAAAGGGGTAGGTATAAAATAATGTTATAAAAGGGGCATTGCGTTTAAAAGAGTAGAGAATAACTGCATTAGTGTCTTTCCTCATAGTCTTAACAACAAAATGTCAAAATGCTATCTTTAAAAATCTGTTAGAAAACAACCTCTCCTCCACCCAACTTCCTCTCTAGCAAGGCTTCTGTTTGTCCTGTAGCTGATACTTGGGGCCAGCTTTGCCCAGTGTGGCCTCCATGGGTATCCTTTGTTCTGTGGGGGAATTAGATATTTTTTTCCCCTTCTGCACCAGTAATTACTGATCTCTTTCTATTAAGTAGAACAGAATACCTGTTTTGGCATTGAGTATATGAACTTTATATACAATGAGCACTAATAAATACTATTTCATGACTGAGCAAGAATGAATTTCCTAGTGGACACATGTCTCAGAGACACAACAGAATAAACCTGGAACCCTTGAAACCATGGCTGGAATCGAGGCCTTTACCTGTCGTGGGCTTGTTGGCCATATATTATGACAACCCAGCACCAACGTAGTGCTTTCTGAAAGTGTCTAAAGTTAATGTTTTCATTAACTGTGTCAAAGAGGCATAACATTCAGTTTAGAAGATCATGGGTTGGGAATACAGAGTGACTAGATTTACTGTTTTGTAGACAGATGCAGAAGCAAGACTAACTGGCCTGTTTGCCCCAGGACTTCAATCTTGGGTGCATCCAGTGAAATTCCTTCTGCATTAATCCTGAACTCATTTGGAATTCTTTCCCTCTTTACCTTAGGAGGTCTTTTCTGGGCTCCGACATGGAACTCCTTTTAAAAAAAGCTGACCTGGGATGCATTTTATAGCTGATGTTTTCCCTATAACCTTCAGTCTAGTTCCCCCAAATAAATTTTTCTTTAATGTGTCAGGGACTAAAAAGGTATATAAAACAAAATTATTGCAATATTTTACTTGAGATGGCGTCAATAATGACAAGTTCCTTTTTTAAAAAAATCGGTATTTATGGCTATTCAATTAAACAGCCACCAAACAATGGCGAACCCACTCCTATTTCCAAACGCGGTATCTTGGTGTTTGTGGCTCACCATATGTTTGAAGTATGACATAATCCTTATGGAACACATTGAATTTGTTGCTTCCCAACTTCAATAGAAGCAGTTAAGTCTGTCTCCTTGTAGACAAATTGTTAATGAAAAGGTAGCTGAACAATCATTTTCTTGTAATATGCAATTCTGTCTCCTTAAATACAGGAGCCTGACGGAGCCATTCAGCAGTTAGTACTTTCTCTATACAACTGAACTCTCTCTGACCCTCTGAAACTAACAACTGGAGCAAAAAGAGAGCAAGGGGAAAAGTTAGCTAAAAATAAATACTCACCTGTAATACATATAATCCTGGAAATTGAATGGAAGGTATATTTTACTTTATTGTTTTCAGATAATATATGAGTAATTGCCTTCTGCTGCCAAGTGCATTTTTATTGATTTTAAAGTATTTCATGATGTTGGTGCAATGTTTGGAGAATGGCAGAACTGTCTGAAAGATTCAGAATTTAGAGTCCTGAGCTTTCCTCTCTTTTAGCAATGAGTCAGTGCTGCGGATGGTGGCCCAGGTGCACAATGGCTCCCTGCTAACTGAAAAGCCTCAGAGAAGAAAGGAAAAGGACTGGCCATCTGTCCAAAGTAAGCATGTGGTTTCATTTTATTTTTAATTTTAATATATTACGACTTCCCCAAGAGTTTCTTGAATAGAACTGACAAAAACAACCTTACATCCCATTTTAAAATTCAGATAAAATATTCTAGCAATGTCTTTAGGACTTGGTATAGAATAGTAATAGCCAGTATTTATTGAGTATTGACTCTGTGTGAATCTGGGCTTGGGTTATCTGTGTACTTCACCAGTGAGGAATGGATGGACCAGGATGATCACTCTCATTTGACGGGCGAAGAAACATGGGTCAGAGAGGCTACTCAACTTGCTCGAGGTCACCCAACAATTCTGTGGTGGAATCAGGGGTTTTGTTGAAGAAGGCAAACTCAACTCCGCCTTTGAGATGCTTAACTCTTACACTACACTACATGACAACTGAAGACTACTTTATAGTAAAATTTCATCAATTCAGACTAATTTCAGGATTTGTGGGGAGAGCAGTCTAATTGACATGATGAAGAGAAATGCAGTCTTACACCTCCCAGGAGATATGCTCCCACCAAAATGGAATTATCTTTTGGAGAATGGACCCCTTGTACAGTGCACTCAGAATTTGTTCCTCGGGATCAAATGGTCAACTACAGTTTTTATTTGGAAGTTTTGAAAAGATTGTGTCACGATTTGCAGAAAAGATTGCATCCCGAGTTGTTATTAACAGGTGACTGGTTCTTCCACCATGACAACACACCTGCCCACACCACACTGAGTGTTCAGCAGATTTTGACCAGAAATGGCATGATGCCTGTGTCCTACTCTCCCTATTCACCCGATTTCACCCCGAACAACTAATTTTGTTTTCCTGGATGAAAAAAGTTCTCAAAGGGAAACGTTTTGCCCCCGTGGAAGAGGTAAAACAAAAAATAAAGAAGCACTAAAAGGCATCAACATGGATGAGTCCCCAGACTGTTTTTGAGCAGTGGAGAAAATATCTCAATAGGTGTATTGCATCAAACAGAGAGTACTTCAATTGAAGTTTAAACATACAAGAATAAATACACATTTTTTTCTAAATAAATCCCATTTATCATGGTGAGTGTCCCTCCTTATATACATAGGTTAAATTATATGAGAGTTTTAAAATTAGGCAAGAGAATTGAAGATCTCATGTACTGCTTGTTCAAAATGTTTGTTCTTTAAAATAGTATTTTATTTTAAGGTCTTGCTTCTTCATTCCAATCCAGGATTAGCGAGCACTGTTTTGTTGACATGAGTCAGCATCCCCGTTCCAATCCCCTCTGACGACTGTACAAATCAAGTTTCTGGAGTGCCCAGCCAGGGGCCAGCTTCAGACCATGGAGAATTCACCAAGGTGGCTTTCCTGGTGGCCACGCTGGCCTTCCCTTGGTGACACTCTACTGCATCTGGCATGCCTTTTCTTCATATTACTTACTGGAGTTGTCCCTGCTGCTCTGACTTTTCTCCTGAATCCCAGACTCAAATTTCCATTCGACCCCACCTTGTAGATGCGTCTTCAGTCGAGCTCATCCCATCCCACCCCATTTGATAAAGCAAAACTCAGCTCTTTCACCTCCACTGTGATAGGGCCCAACACCTGCTCCCTTGACCTGTGACCTCATTTTTATCCTTTTCTGGGATTGTTTGACTCCACCGAGGCCTGTGACCACGGCGCTTTCTTCTGGGTCAGCCCTTTGCCAGAGTCATGTGACTTTCTTTGATTTTGTCTCCAGACATTGCTTAAGGACTTTAACTCAGTCTTCCCCTTTGTTGGTGTCAGCTTTGGCTACCTTTGGCAAGACCACTGCCCCAGTGCTGTGTTCTCTCCATCTCTTTCTCTGGAACCCACATAAATTCTACACCTGCAGCCAGGTCTGCCTCCGGGTGACCTTTGAACCTCTCCACATGGATGTCCAAAAGTCATGTCCAAAGGCAAAAATTATCCTGAGCTCCTAAACTGTTTTTTCTTTTATATTCCTGAATTTTTATAAATGGCATTCGTTTTTGACTGTTTACTCAAAGCAGAAACTCTGTGATCATTATTTCATGCTCTTCTTGTTCTTTACACCTGTTTGGACCCCAAGCCTGTGGTGAATCTGCATCTCACATATCACTCCAAGCCAGCCACTGTCTCTGTCCTACCTGCCTTTGCGTGGTTCAGAACTGGAGGTACGTACCTAAGTGCAGTGAAAGACTTTCAGCTGGTTTCCTGTCCTCTGCTCCTCCTCTCCTCACACCTCCTCACACTGCTTCTCTGAGAAAGACACACTTTGTCATCTCTTCCTCCTACTCAAAACATCAACCAGCCAACCAAATGGATGAAACCTCTCTGGTGGTCCCCACTTGCCTGTAGAATGAGTTCCTGAGCTTAGTATTAACAGATGCTCATCATCTGGCCTTAACCTTCCAGCCCCTTCCCTGTTTTGCTGTCTGGCCACACACCTGCTCACCACACCCCTCTTCCCTGAGAATGTTGTGCACTGGTGCATTTGCTTTGTTTTTAAATGCATCTCTGCAGACTAGGTGTAGTGGTTTAAGTCTATAATCTCAGCACTTTGGGAGGTTGAGGCGGGAGGATAGCTTGAGCCCAGGAGTTTGAGGCCAACCTGGGCAACATAGTGAGACCTTGTTTCTACATAAAATTTTTTTTAAAATTACCCAGGCGTGGTGGCATGTGCCTGTAGTCCCAGCTACTCAGGAGACTGAGATGGGAGGATCACCTGAGCCCAGGAGGTTGAGGCTGTGGTGAGCAGTGATCATGCCGCTGCACTCCAGCCTGGGCGATAGAATAAGACCCTGACTTTAAAAAAAAAATGTACCTCTATGCTTTTATACCCATTGGGGATGCCATTTATGCCCCTCATTTTGTTGTTTGCTTGTTGAACCCTGAGCTGCTGGAGGGCAGGACCTTTGTACCACCCTACTTGCACTGGTGCTGCCTTTGTTCATGGCCCAGACCAGTCATTTGTAAATGTGTGGGGTGGGAAGGAAGGAAGGAAGGAAGGAAGGAACAGTGTCAAGCTTTGAAAAATGGAATGGGTGCCAGTCTACTGTGGATGGTGACATTAAGAAACTTAAAGAACAACCGCAATCAATGAGCTGTAGTAGCTCAGAACTTTGTGAGCAACTTTTATGTGTCACAGAACTTGGCCCTATTGCCAATGATTTTTAGAAAAACCACAGCCCTGGTGCTTAAGCTCATGGCTGCAATTCGCCACTCTATAAAGTGATCTTTAAATTGTGTTGGGAGGCTGGAAAGTGTACATCAGTGACATGCTTTAACTGTACAGCCGCAGCAAAACAGGAATCTAGACCTATCTGTATGCAAATACGATGCTTCAAGTTCATTATTGTTATTAGGAAATGGAAATACAGCCAGAGCAGAAATAACAGTGTATTTCTTTCTGCCTATGCTGTGTGTTTGTCAATGGGGCTTCTGAAGGACTATGCATTTACTAACCCATTAGAATGAGCGATTTTATATCCTAATGTAAAATTAAAGGAATTTAAGGATCTGCCTAGGAGATACACTTGTTTAAACCTATATTAATGTCTCTATTGGTTATTTCGACTCTGCTAGTGCTATGCTATTGGAAAAGAAAATGTCCCAGCCATTTTTTTTAAGAGTTGGAGTCTCTCACTCTGTCGCCCAGGCTGGAGCACAGTAGCATGCTTATGGCCACGGCAGCCTCGACCTGCTGAGCTCAGGCGATCTTTCCGCCTCAGCCTTTTAAGTAGCGGGAACTACAGGCACAGACCACCATGCCCAGCTAATTTTTTGATTTATTATGAGGTCTTGCCAAGTTGCCCAGGCTGTTCTCAAACCTGTGGGCTCAGGCAATCCTCTCACCTCGGCCTCCCCAACTGTTGGGATTATAGGCGTGAGCCACTGCACTGGTCAAAGCTGTATTTTCTGACTAGGCAAAGAGCTGAATTTCTTCTCGTCTATCCAAAATATAAGACATAGGGCCAATTATAACTATTCTTAAATGTGAAACACACTATCAATTCTTTTTTTTTCCTTCCCTGGGCCTTCACCTCCTGTATTTTATTTTTATTTTTAATTTTTCTTATAGGTATGTGGGGTACAAGTCAGGATTTGTCACACAAGCAGGTGTCGTGTAGGTGAAGTTTGGACCTCCCATTGGCCCTCACTTCCCCTGGTTTAGGACCAGGTACTCTTTGTGCTGCAACATCCCTCCTCCTTCCCTCCTTCCCCCAGCAGTGTCCATTGACTGCCAGTCCCTCTCTTGTGCCATTGTGAATAATGTTCAGGTCCCACTTACGAGTGAGAACATTCGGTATTTGGTTCTTTGTTTCTGTGAAAGATCACTAAGTATAATGGTCTTCCACTCCACCCAATTTGCTGTGAATTTTATGATTTTGTTCTTCTTTATGGGTGTGTAATACTTAACCATCAATTTATATTATTGAATACCATCAATTCTTTACTGTTTTATTATTTCATTCCCCCGCTCCCCTTCCTTTTCCTTCTGAAGTTCATACTTGGATTCTTCCAACTTCCATGTTTGAGTTCATTCATTCGTGACTTTTCTTTGTACTTACTCAGGCCTTCCCTAGGTTGTGCAGAATCCCAGGCAAATATTCTTTTTGGGGTCCCTGTCCATATTAACACTTTGATTAATAAATGTATTGCCACATGTATGGGCCCATGTGAGGTGTAGTGATCTATCCGTGAGGATTTAGAGTAACGGGTGAAGAAGAGATACGTATTTATGAATGCTCAATCAGGACGTGTGAAGGGTCTTCCTTCTCCCCAGGCACCATTTCTTTCTGTTCTGGACTAGAAGCCCTATCTTCATCTCTTTATTGCCAAAAGTACCATTCCCAAACAATTCCACGCCTCCCACCTAGTTGTCACTTATAACACCATGACTCGCTGGCACCTGTTTGCATAGAAACAATACAGCTCATCTTGCCTCTGCAGTTTTCCCAGTTTAGTTACTTAGGGCTGGCTGCACCATTACTCATGGCACTGCATCATTCCTTGTGCTCTCCAGGAACTCTGGCGTCCAGAGACTCTCCGCAAGGTAGTTACAGTGCTTTGCTGATGGTGACCACGGATGCAAGTCTTCCCCTGAGAATGCAGTAAACTGTGAGTGAGAATTCACTTCTGACCATGTTAAATGTACAAATGTTGTAGCATGAAGGTAGAACAGTACATGTTCCGCCATGTCTTCCCTTGAACTCTGTAGGCACCGGGTGCTGCATTCTTAGGACACCTCTCTCTCAGTGTTGATCACAAGAGGCACAGAGGTGGGGAGAGAGTGGCCCACTGGTGCAGGAAGTACCCATCCCTCATCCTGTGGCACCTAAGACCAGAAATACAACTCCAAATGATCCCCACGATTAGTACCATCACTTCTGTAAAAATGTACATTTGAAGGCTTGCAGACAGCCTCCTGGAGCTACCCCAGAGATCATCCATGATCTTTCCTTATTCTCAGTAGCTGGGAACCTTGACAAGTCCCAAGTTGCCCAAGAACCTAATGGCTTGTACAAATAGCCTTCTGTCTGTCCCAGCCGTAGACATGCATGTGTGTGAGTGGACATAAGTGCTTAGCTGTTATCATAATTTTCTGCACCCACTTGTGAAGCTTGTCTTGATGTTGATTTTATTTCTTTATGAAAAGATATAATAAAAAAAGAACAAACTTAAAGGGATGTTGATAGTGGAAGAGGCTGTGCATATATGGGGCAGGGGTGTAAGGGAATTCTTATACTTTCTGCGTAATTTTGCTGTGAACCTAAAACTGATCTAGAAGATAAAGCCTATTTAATGGGGGGAGGAGGACTTAGAAACAAGCACACAGTTCTAGGAGAGTACGACATCACCAATCATTTGATCCCAAAGCCCGTGGTGCCTAGGCCAATGATCTGGAAAATCTTAGGAGGGGAAGGGTACAGACTGAAGCCTGCAGAGGAGTTGGGGTGACCTACCTGCCATTCCAATTGGCCCAGAGGTGGCCCTGTAGTTGGAACACAGAGGGGCAAGCACCATGCATGGACCTGCACACATGGCTCCACCCCTAGCAGGGCCCCTGCAGGAGCTCAGAGCCTGAACCTCCCCTGCATCTGATGTGTGTGACTGTCCCCCAGTCAGCACATCAGCACCATGCTGGCAGCCCCGTGTCACACAGTCCTCAGTTAGGCTCCACCCAGTGGATATGATCTGCTGGTCAGG
This sequence comes from Carlito syrichta, assembly GCF_000164805.1. Classification (NCBI taxonomy): domain Eukaryota; kingdom Metazoa; phylum Chordata; class Mammalia; order Primates; family Tarsiidae; genus Carlito; species Carlito syrichta. The sequence goes on along the minus strand of NW_007261737.1, from coordinate 41,891 downwards.
TTGCCCTCTTAGAAGTGGAGTCCAGTCAGGACCCCGGACAAACTCCCTTCCTAGGATGTGAGTCCGAGAGCTCCTTGGAGCCTCAGACTGGCCCCATGTGAAGGGGGATGAGGAACTAGTCAGAGAAATACCGGCCAGCGTCCACGTGGGTTTGGACTCCTGCTCCCTTCCCAGATGGCACTACCGGTTTTGTTCAAGGTCAGGTGTCACAGAATGCTGTGAGGAGGATATTCCAAAGTGTGACCTGAGGCTCATCTGGGTCTGTGGGTGAAGCTGGTCATCATGTTCAGGACACAATGTGGACAAGGTCATAATGTGGACTTGGCCCCTGCCCTCAGGCAGTTCATTTTCTTGGCTTGTCCATAAGACAGAACCTTAACGCTGCTTTCTTCATGGACTTGATTGCACTTGCCTTGGAGACTCAGGCAGCCTCCTCCCTTTTCTCCTAAGGTGGGCCCTGGTCCAGTGGGCTGTTAGGAGGTTGGTGCAGGGGACAGGAACACTTCCCTCACACAGTTGCACAGAGTGAAGACACGTTTGCCTCTGCTGATGGTAGAGGCAGCTTGTGCGCCTGTCTTGCTTCCCAGGTCTTTTCTTCATCAACATGTAAAACATGGTGGAGCCAATACCAGCACCGTTGGGTCCATCCTCAGGTTTCCTCATGCGTTTGGATCCTACTTTCCTGACTTGTCTGGACTTTGTTGCTTATCTGGCCTCACCATCAGCACCCAGAATGCTCTGTGCAGTTATTCAGGCTGTGCATTGCACAATGGTGCCCATTGCCAGGGGCTGCCATTCACATCGCAGATATTGCAGATTGGTGTATTTCACATTTCCAGCAGATGGCAGTAAACTGTCTTCTAACCCAGATTGGTAGAATATGATGCTTTTATGATAGATAGAAGTCTTGAAGAAGAGGTGCCTTTTAATAATCTGTAGAAAAGAGTCATATGGGCCAGTGGTGTCTTGGACTACACCTGACCACTGGGAACCTACTACTCCACTAGCTCTGCTGTTCAGCTTGGAAAGGCAGCTTTATTTTTCCCTAGTTTATGTTATTCATTCAAAAAAATTTATTGAATGCCTACTATGTGCCAAAACCCTGTGAATTTTGGAGGCTCTGTAAAATATCCTTGTGACATGGGGAGCTGACGGTTGTTGATGAAAAGTTTCAGGGTTTCCTCCTATTATTTTATTTTATTATTATTTTTTAGTAGGAGTCTCACTCAGTTGCTCAGGCTGTAGTACAATAGTATGCTCACAGCCACCACAGCCTCAACCTGCTGGGCTCAGGTGATCCCTCCACCTCAGTCTTCCAAGTAGCTGGAACCACAGGCATGTGCCATCATGGCCAGGTAATTTTTATTTATTTATTTATTGTAGAGATAAGGTCTCTCCAAGTTGCTCAGGCTGGTCTTGAACTCCTGGACCTAAGCAATCCTCTCTCCTTGGCCTCCCAAGGAGATTACAGGTGTGAACCGCCATGCCTAGCCCCCTCCCATTATTTAGAGTGCCCCCACCTCCCTTGCATGTGTCTAGCTTTGGCCAAAAGGATGTAAACAAGAGGTGCAGTATTACTTCCGAAGCAAGTTAGGAGGTGAGTGTGCCGTCCCCTCCCCCTCTTCCTCATCTGCTGTTTGTATTCACAAGGCTCCAAGGCCTGGCCAAGTCTGAGTCACAGGACGGTGAGAGCCTGTGGCCCTGAATTCCCGCTGACTCTTTCAGGAGCCCATCAGGACTCACCCAACAGGGATAGGAGGTGATGATTTCAGTGGCGCATGATGCCTTTGTGGGCTGACCCTCTGTGGCTGGTGGACTCTTCTGGGGTTTGGGTTTGGGAGTTGCCCTACGGTTACATAAAGTCTTGCTTAATGTGATATATATGAGCATGGCTTTGTTTTCAGATAGACCTGGGTTCAGGACCTAATGGTGCCACTCATTAGCTGGGTGACTTTAGTCATCAACCTTAAAGCTCTGTTTTCTCCTCTGTAAAGTACAGATAATAACAACGACCACCTCCTGTGTTTATCCTGAGAATTAAAGGGCGTGACGTGTGCTAAGCACAGAGAACACTACTTGACACATGCAGAGAACTCAGTGAGTGCTCGCAAGACTGCCAAGACTGTGGGGGCAGTGCAGAGGCAGTGCAACTTGGGACCAACCCTGAATCCTAACTCTGCCTCACTGTATAATTCTTATAATTTATATATGCTTTCTTCTTGGAGACTTGATTGACTCATTTATAAAATGGGATAGCAACAGTCCCTTTTTAATAAAATTACTGAGAGGATGAGATTAAAGAATGAGAATACCACCTGCCACGGAGTAAACACTCAGAGTAGTGGGTTGGATGGTGGTCCCCTCCAAAAAAGACATGTTCATTGTCTTAGTCTGTTTTCTGTTACTTAAATTGAATTACTGAGACTAGGTAATTTGCCAAAAAAAAAGAAAAAGTATTTCTTACAGTTCTGGAGGCTGGGAAGTCCAAGATCAAGCAGCTGTATCTGGTTGGCTTCTGGTGAGGGCCTCGTGCTGAGTCATGACATGGTGAAGGCATCACAGGGCAAGGGAGGTGCACTGAGAGCAAAACTGGTTTTTATAGCAGACCCACTCTGGTAATAACTTATCAACTCATTCACCCTTAAATGGACTAACACATTCATAAGGGCCCTCATGAGCCAATCACCTCTTAAAGGCCCTGACTCTTAATACATTGGGAATTATGTTTCAACATGAGTTTTGGAAGAAACATGTGTTCAGACCATAGCATCCATGTTGCCACCTCTGGAACTTTGGAGTGGTACCTTATTTAGAAAAAGGGTCTTTGCAGATGCAATTTGCAAGCTAAAGATCTTGAGATGAGATGATCCAGGCTTATCTAGATAGACCCAAAGTCCAATGACAGGTGTCCTTGTAAGAGACAGAAGAGAAGACACAGGCACTGACAAGAAGGCCATGTGGAAATGGAGGCATAGAGGGGAGTGATGTCGCCAGAAGCCAAGAAACACCAGGAGCCACCAGAAGTGGGAAGAAACAGGGAGGATTTCTTCCCACAGGAGCTTGTATGGCCATTCCTACACCTTTTTGGACTTTTGACCTCAAGAACTGTGAGAATAAATTTCTGTTCTTTTAAAAAAATATATTATTTATTTTTCCCTTTTATTGAGATGAGAGTCTTGTTATATTGTCCAGGCTGGTCTTAAACTCCTGGCCTCAATCAATCCTTCTGCCTTTGCCTTCAAAGTACTGGCATTACAGATGTGAGCCACCACGCCTGGCAAATTTCTGTTCTTTTAAGCCACGCTTTTCTGTTATTTACCATTGCAGCCCTGGGAAACCAACACACTTGGTAGATACAACCTCTAGTCACCATGGATGTACTTCTCTGACGTTTCCTGGAGAAGGAGGTAAGCATCCATGGCTTTGAGAAGACTGAAAGTGCTGAGATGGATGGACAGTGTCCCCTGAAGTAACCTAGGGCAGAGGTTGGCATACATTTCTCTGTGAAAGGCTGTTTAGTAAATACTTGTCTCAGTGATTCAATTCTGCTTTTGTAGTGCAAAAGCAGCCACAGACAATACTTAACATCCACAGACAATACTTAAATGATGGGACTCTGGGCACGGCCTGCCCTCGGGCAGTAGTTTGCTGACCCTTGGTCCAAGCAGTACTACTCCAGAACTACTTCATGAACCGCCCGTACCAAGGACACTTTCTTACTCTCTGCAGTGAGGTAAGTACTGACGTAAAGAGTGTTTAGAAACTTTTATAGCAATTTGATAGAGTAGCTTTATATCTGCTGAAGCTAAGAACAAAATATTTAGGTGTATATTTTATGTGTGTGTGATTTTTTTTCCTTTCACTATTCTAAAGCTTAATTTTTTAATTTTTTGAGTTGTGGTCTCACTCTGCTGCCCAGGCTGGAGTGTAGTGGCACAATCCCAGCTCACTGCAGCCTCAACCTCCTGGGCTCAGGTGATACTTCTGCTTGAGTCTCTTGAGTAGCTGGTACTACAGGCGTGTGCCACCATGCCCAGCTAATTTTTTGATTTTTTGTAGAGACAAGGTCTTGCTATGTTGCCTAGGTTCATCTTGAACTTCTGGGCTCAAGCAATCCCTTGCCTCAGCCTTCTAAACTGTTGAGATTGCAGACATGAGCCACTGTGCCTGGCTGTAAAACTTTATCATGATTAACTTTATGCAAGACATCAAACCTGGTCTTTGCCTACAGGCAGTCTGAGAAGCCTTGGTCTATCTAGGACATTGTGAGAAGGCATTGCTTACCCACAGGGGGCCTACAAACACCAGGAAGCCTGGAGGGACCCAGCCCCTTGGGCAGCGCAGAAGGTAGAAGGGACATTTCCAGGAAAACCTGTAGCCCGGGGGCCTGAGGTGGCCAAGTTTGGTTTGGACATCAAGGTGTCATGCACAGAGCTTGCCTAGAGAAATGGTTGTATCACGCCTAGGGGGTATATTGTTTGCCTGAGGCACCGAGCAAAGAAGGGCAGGAAGTTGGCAGCTGACCAACCCAGGGATACTTAAAACTGAAGGCAGGGCCTGGGCGCATGTGTGGGAGTGTGGGGTCTCCTTCCCTGGCTATGGTTCACCCCCTTCCACCCTTTCTTGCATGCCCAGGAAGAGGTTGTGTGAGGCTCTGTGTTGCCCCACCCTGTGACTGTTTTCCCATCTCCTTCATAGACTGCAGGGACGACATATGTCTGACCGTCCAGGGGCTGCCCTGCGCTCTGACTCACAGTAGGTGCTCAATAAATGTTTACTGAAGAACAACTGGACACGTGGATCTTTTCCTCTCAAACAACAAGCCCCCTGCCTGTGTCTAATGTATGGAGTACTGCAAGCCAGAAGGAGGAAGACTGGGACACTTTGAACACTGAGCCTCAGGGCTGTGGTGGGCACTTAGATCTCTACCGTGCTCATGGGAGGCCACTAGGCACTGGAGGTGCTGCACGCCTGTCATCCTTGGTCTGTACAGGCTCGGGGCTGAAGGTGTCCCTCAGAGGGGAGGCAGGGACTCAAGTCCTGCTGGACAGGAAGTGCAGGGATGGATGGAGTAGCCCTTGGGTGGGACTAGTGGTCAAGGGGAAGCTAGGCTGCCTGGTTTCATCTTTGTCTTCTTCAGCGGCTGTACAAAAAAAATCACGAACTGGGTGGCTTATGAAAAATGGAAATCTATTTCTCATAGCTCTGGAGGCTGGAAGTCTAAGATCAACCCTGCCAGCAGGGTTGGGTTCTGGCTGGGGATCTCTTCTGGGCTGCAGGTCGCAGTCTTCCCGCTGTGTCCACATGTGGTGGAAAGAGGGTGAGAGAGCTCTCTGAGGTCCCTTTTATAAAGAACTAATCCCACTCAGGAGGGCTCCACCCTCATGATCTGATCATCCCACAAAGGCCCTACCTCCTGTACCATCACCTCGGGGGTTATGGTTTCAACGTATATGTTCTGGGGGTGTGCAAACATTTCATTCTATCCATAACAGCTGTCTAGAGGAATTAGCTTAGCTGGAGGGTAAAATTGACCTTTGTGATTTGCTGTTGAATGCTCACACTCCAGGCAAAGCAAATGTTCAGAGAAATGGGATTGAGGCTTGAAGAGGTATAAACCCCACAGAGAAGAAGCCAAGCAGATGTGTCGGCTCCCGGGCAGCTGAGAGACGACGCTGGCCCCTGCAGCGTCCCTGCACTGAATCAGGCCAAGGAGCTGCCCAGGGACTCTCCCTTCCTCCTCCTCCTCTACACCCAAGTTCTTTCCAACACTCTTCCTCCAAGGGGTTCCCACAGATCCATTTGAGGAAAGGCCACTGCCAAGTGTCATGAAGGCTGAAGTCTGAGGACAGAGAAAAATTTGAGGGCCTGAGCAGCGAGATGTCTTCCTCCCAGGAGTCCAGGGACTCGGGCTGAATTCTAGAGCTACAGCCCAGGTCTGTGGGATGGATGCTCACATAGGTTTACAACTTCAAATAAAACCAGGATGGGGTGGGTAGGGTCAAGGTCAGGGTCAGACCCGGAAGATGAAGCACTGCAGAACATTCGGAACAATCCTGGGTGGGGATGCTGTGTTCGTACCAAGCACTTCTGTGGTCAGTGTGTCTAATCTCCTTACTGGTTCTTCCCCCAGAAGCTCTGAATTTGCAAGTGTGCATCACATATCCACAGAGGTGGAATGGGACATAGTGATTTAAACCGGACTGAAGATATGTTTAGGGAGAATACAGAGAGAGGAGGCCTTTTTGTCTGGTTTATGCCTTCCTTTGCTGAGTGGTGTCTCTGGCCTTGGCCTTGCTGAGATTTTATGGCCAGCCCTCATCTGGGTCAGGCAGAATCCCCGGGAGCCACAGGAGAGCAGAGGCCAGCCCAGTCTCTGTGAGCGGGAGCCCTTTCTGCTGGCCTGGATGCAATGGTCATAAGCAAGACTCCAGTCAATAAATAGTCCAGTTCCCGCCGACATTGTCTATACTGGAATTTGTGCCTCGAAAAGACCATATGAATAATGACTGGGACAGAGCATTCTTTTATTTGAACCTGGATAACTTTAACCGCGATAGCAGAAATGTGAGAAAGCCTCAGTGAAGTGTGTTCTCTGTGTTATAAATTCCTTTTCTCCCTAAAGTCCCGGCCTTATCTGGAAGGCTCTCTTGGCTGCACTCTCTTCTTTCATTTCTGTCTTCTTTATTCACTGTGTTCCTTCTTTTCTCAGATTTTACTAGCTCAGCAGCTGTGGCTGAAATGAGCCAAGAATACTTGCTCTGGGTGGCAAAGAAGCACTGCAGGCGGGAAGTGCTGTCTCCTCACCTTCTGGGCTTCTTTATCAGTGCACAGGAGTCCCCTTACATAACCCTGTGCCTGTCAGAGCCTACTCTACCACAGCTTGGTTTTTTACTTTTTTTTTAAGTCAGTGGATGACAAAACAATTTCAGATGACAGGGTCTGTCCGGCTTTCATTTGCTGCTTTCTGCTGAGTACCTTTTTACAGCTTTTACCCTCCACGTGTGTCCTTTGACTGTGTCTGCAAGATCCTTCAAAACTTACTATTATTAACAAAAGAGCAGTGTGACCGGACGCATTTTAAAAGAGTGAGTTCATTCAAAATGCCTTCGTTCCTGTGCTTTGGAAATAATGGTGGTTCTGGCAAAATGGCAATGTTCCCTGGTCACTGGCAGCATCCTCAGAAGAAGCATGATGATGTGTGCTGTAAGGAGGGTGGCTGCATTCTTCATATAACATAATCCTACCCAGGATATTGTGACTGAACTTGAAAACACCTGAAACTGGGGCTTCCGCTGTGTGGAGTCAACTGAACTCAGATTTAAGGAAGACAGGCGTGAAAGAAGACTAGTGAGGGAAAAAGGTATGTTGTAATGACAGAAATAAGGCCAAACTTATTGGTCATGACAAAATAAAAATGAAATAAAAACAGGCTGAAACAAAATGACTCGGAAAGTTTTAAAATTAATTAAAGAAGAAAATGTAGCACTATTCATACAGATAAATTAGAACTCAAGATTAAAAGTATTAAGAAGAGCAGAGACAGACATTTCATATGAATAAAAGTGAAAATGCACCAAGGACATATAATAGTTTTGACATCGTATGCCATACCTTGGAAATGCAGCTGCTTCTTTGAATTACAAGAAATGGACAGTCCTGGAGAGATTTTTAACACACACTTCTTGTCATGGCTGAATGGTGGCTCTGAAGAAATAGCCATATCTGAATCCCTGGACCCTCTATGTATTATCTACTTGTAGAAAAAGTCTTTGCAGATGTAATTAAGTTAAGAATCTTGCGGCTGGGCGTGGTGGCTCAAGCCTGTAATCTCAGCACTTTGGGAGGCCGAGGTGAGAGGATTGCCTGAGCCCACGGGTTCCAGACCAGTCTGGGCAACTTGGTAAGATTTCATCTCTACAATAAATCAAAAAATTAGCCAGTTGTGGTAGTGTGCACCTGTAATTCTGGCTACTTTGAAGGCTGAGACAGAAAGATTGCCTGAGCCCAGCAGGTTGATGCTGGGATGGTTGTGAGTGTGCCACTGCATTCCAGCCTAGGTGATGGAGTGAGACTCCAACTTAAAAAAAAAAAAAAAAAGAATCTTACAATGAGATTATCCTGGAGTACCCAGGTAAGCTCTAACTGCCAATCACCAGTATCTTTTTAAGAGAGAGGCAGAAGGAGGGAGAGTTGAAGCCCACAGAGGAAAAGGCCACGCCAAGTTGGAGGCAGAGATTAGAACAATGTGGGCACAAGCCAAGGAGTGCCAAGGAAGCAGGAAGCCACCAGGAAGGGAAGAGGTGTGGGACAGATTCTCCCCCAAAGCCTCTCGATGGAGTGCTGCCCTGCTGATGCCTTGATTTTGAATTTCTGACTTCCAGAACTGGGAGAGCATATACTTCTCTTGTTCTAAGCCATCGTGTTTGTGAACATTTGTTATGGCTAGCCCCAAGAAATGAGTATGTTTCTCAAAAATGAACATGTTGAGTAGAAGAACAGTTAAGAATATAAAGGATTTGAAGAATTTAATTAACTCTACATCCCACTGAGTGCACTCATTCTTTTTAAATACACAGGAAAAATTTATAAAAAAATTAGTTATATACTTGGCAATAAAGAAAATTCTGCAATTTCCCAAGGCTGAAGTCATCAAGTCATCGTTCCAATGGGGACAATGTAGTAAAAATAGTTACCCACAACAAAAGATGGACAGAAGAGCCCCACATAACATCTGGAAATTAAAATAACCCTTCTGAATAGTTCATGTTTTAAAAAGCAAATCAAGATGGAAGTTACAGTAGTTAAAACCAAATAACTGTAAAAGTCCTACATATTAAAAGTTATGGGATAAAGCCAAAGTGGGACACGGAGGGAAATTTAGAGCCAGAAGTACATTTATTAGAAAACAAGAAAGACTGAAAAAAATTAGAAGCTATAGGCTGTGTGCGGTGGGTTAAGCCTGTAATCTCAGCACTTTGGGAGGCCAAGGTGGGAGGATGCTTGAGTCCAAGAGTACAAGACCATCCTGGGCAACATAGACAGTCCTCCTCTCTACAAAAAATAAAAATTAGCCGGGCACGATGGAGCGCACCTGTAGTCCCAGCTGCTCAGGAGGCTGAGATGGAAGGCTCACCTGAGCCCAGGATGTTAAGGTTATGGTGAGCCATGATTGTGCCACTGTACTCCAACCTGGGAGTGATTGAGACCTTGATTAAAAAAAAAAGATATGAGCAGAAATTAATGAGCTAGAAAGCTAAAAATTCCCATAGAGTTAATCAACAAAACCAAAAGCAAGTGCTTTGAGATGATTAATAAAATAGATTTTTTTGGCAAGTATAATCAGTATACAGGAGAGAAGGCATAAATATCTTGAGATTTATTATAACTATGGATACTATTGTTCTTCAAAAAGAAAGAGTGGAATATCTTTCTAATATACTAAGTACTGATACTGATACTGATATTGTGTTGTGTTGATAACTTCCTAAGACAATAAAAGTAGTTAGGGATGACCCAAGAACAAGTAGGAAACCTGAACAGAGAAGTAATTATAAAATAATTGATAGACAATGATCAGTAACTGAAGAGGCACAAATTTATAGAATTTAATAGATGAGTTTTACAAAATAGTCAAGGAGCAGATGAAATTATAATCTGGTGAAATTATTCTAGAGTTTAGAAAAAAGATGAAAGATGACCAACTCATTTTACGTGTAAAAACCCTATTATCAAAACCACATAAGAAAACCATAAGAAAAAAGACTCCAAAGGCTCATCAGACTTAGGAATATACACGTAAAAACCACTAAGAAAATATTACTAAATTTAACCCTATAATTTATTAATAGATCTTGAGACAGTAGGGTTGGTTTGAGAAATAATGTTTATCAGTATAGTTAACTGCCTTAAGAAATTAAATGAAAAAAAACCCCTATAATTTTTGCAGTAGATGCTGTATTATGCCTTTCCCCTCAGTAAGCATTTATTCACAGTGCAAACACCTAGAAAACTTGACTGAATTTGGTGGGATTCACACCTATAATCCTAGCACTTTGGAAGGCCAAGACAGTAGAATTGCTTGAATCCAGGAGGTCAAGACCAATCTAGGCAATATAGCGAGATTTCATCTGTAAAAAAATATAAAAAATTAGTGAGGTGTGGCATCACATGTCTGTAGTTCCAGGTACTCAGGAGGCTGAGGTGGGAGGATTTCCTGAGCCCAGGAGGTCAGATTGAGGTTGCAGTGAGCTGTGATCATGTCACCACACTCCAGCCTCAGTGACAGAGTGAGATCCTGACTCAAACAAAACAAAACAAACCAAACAAACAATAACAACAACAACAAACCTCACATTCACACTCGCCCCCCCCAGAAAACTGAAGAGTACTCCCAGAACTGAAAAAGCATGTAAGCCAGAAAACAGTAGAAACAACCATACTTGGTGCAACAAAATTAAAGTCAAGTTACTTCTATATTTTATGCCTTAGCCAAAATTCAAGAAAAGAAATAAAAATTGGAAGGAAGAAAGAAAACTGCTATTATTTTCAGATAGTTGACTTGAAAAATCCAAAGAATCACCTATAAAATGAGTAGAACCAATAAATTAGTTTGTCAGAAGTGCTGAATATAAGTTGAACATATAAAGATCAGTAATTTTTCTTTCATCAGCAATAACCAATAGAAATTGTGATAGAAAAAGTGATCTTGTTTATAATAGTAACAAAATCTGTTAGGTGCCTGAGAATAGACCTGTAGCAACCGTGCCAGGAGTCCAGTCATTTTTCTTTCTTTTTTTACTTAAGACAAAAATAACTTATATTTTGCTTGGGTTGACAATATATTCACCCCCAAATACACGATCTCTCAGCATCTTTGCAACTGGCACTGGCCATGTGATGAAGGTCTGCTCGATGAAGCAGGCTGAATTTCTGTGGGAGGGCATTTCTTACCAGATAAGAAGGTGTTTTTAGTACTTTCACTTTCTTACTGCCTGGAATGTAGACAAGGCACAAGGAGGTACAGTAGTGTTCTTGGGATCATAATCACACTGTGAGAACTTTCTGCTGAAGATGGTGGAAGAAAAAACAGAAGGTGCTCAGTTCCTTGATGATCTCCATAAGCAAGTCACTGACCCTGGACTGCCTTACCTTGGCCTTCTTGTTAAAGGGTGGGAAAGGGAGAGACGGCAGAAGGGAGAGAAAACTTTATTTGTTGAAGTGACTGGTGTTTGATTTCCTGTAACTCCTAAGTGAATACAGCCTTCATACAGAGTCTAGCAGAAAGCGTTAAAATCAAAAGACAATGAGACATCACTATACACCTATAGGAATGGCTCAAATCCAGAGTACTGACAATATCAAATGCTGGTGAGGATATGGAGCAACAGGAACTCTCATTCCCTGCTGGTGGAAATGTGAAATGGTACAACCAGTTGAAAGTTGAAAGACAGTTTGGCAACTTCCTATAAAACTGAACATACTCTTACTATAGGGTCCAGCAATTGCTCTCCTTGGTATTTACCCGAATGAGTTGAAAACTTATGTTCATTCGAGACCAGCCCGGGCAACCTGGGGAGACCTTGTCTCCACAATAAATAAAAAAATTAGCTGGGCATGGTAGCATGTGCTTGTAGCTCTGGTTACTTGGAAGGCTGAGGAGGAAGGATTACTGGAGCCCAGCACGTCGATGCTGGGATAGCTGTGAGTGTGCCACTGCACTCCAGGCTGGGTGACAGAGTGAGACTCCAACTCAATAAAAAAAAGAGTGGGGGCCGTTACCCAGTGCAACCGAGACATGGGTGCCCAACACCGTGCCCATGCCCACTCCATCCAGATCAAGAAGGTAGAGAAGAGTGCAGCCAGCAAGTGCCGCCGGCCAGTGGTCAAGCAGTTCCATGACTCCAAGATCAAGTTCCCGCTGTCCCACCGTGTCCTGTGTTGCCAGCACAAGCCACACATCACCACCAAGAGGTCCAACACCTTCTTCTAGGGCCTCCTGACCCCCAATAAACCCTAGAACACTCAGGGGAAAAAAAAAGAAAGAAAACTTACGTCCACACAAAAACTCGTACACAGATGTTTACAGCAGCTTTATTCATAACTACCAAAACTTGGAAGCAACCAAGATGCCCTTCAGTAAGTGAATGAATGAATAACCTGTGACTCATTCAGGCAATGGAGTGTTATTCAGTTCCAAAAATAAATATGCTATAAAGCCATGAAAAGACATGGAAGAACCTTAAATGAATATTACTCAGTGAAACCAACCATCTGAAAATGCTACATAATTTTGACTCCAAATATATGACATTCTGGAAAAGGCAAAACTATGGAGACAGTAGAAAGATCAGTGGGGCCTGGCATTAGGGGGAGGTATGAAGAGACAGAGCACAGGGATTTTTAGGACAGTGAAACCACTCTGTGATACTAAAAGGATGCCAAAAAAATGGATACACATCTTAAGAAAGGAAAAAAAAAAACTATATTGTAATACTCAACATATACTGATAAAAAAAAATGAATTCAAGTCACGTTTGACTTCTGAAATTACAAGAGGTGCTCAAAGTGTTTACCATCAATGTCCAGACACTTCTGATTATGGTGAACTAAAAGTAATACATAGCTAATATTGCTTAAAATGTGTATACATTTTTTTGGCAGCCCTGGTATAATGGTGAACACTTTATTACACATTTGTCTAAACCCATAGAATGTAGAACATGAAGAATGAACCCTAATGTAAACTGGTTTTTGAGTGATATTGGTGTGACAATATAGGCTGATGGAGTGCAATAAATGTACACTCTGGTGTGGGATGCCAGTGGTGGGGGAGGTTGTGCTTATATGGGAACAGAGGGTATATGGGAAATCTCTGCACCTTCCTCTCAATTTTGCTATGAACCTAAAATTATTCTTTAAAAATTCTTTTTTTTTTAAAAAAAAAGAAACCTAAAAGGAGACATCTGTAAAATCTCATAGCAGGACATAAAACAAAACTTATACAAAAGAAGAGATGTATTATGTTCACAACTGGGACAATTTCATATGGTAAAGAGGTTACATTTTCTTAAATGAACTTGTGAATTCAATGAACTGTCAATCAAAATCTCTACAAAACTTTTCCAGGAAGTTGACAAATGAATTCTAAAATTTATATGAAAGACTAAACATGGAAGAAAATCCAAGACTACCAGGACACCGAAGAAGGAGAAGAACAGGATATTTTCTTATAAAAGGTAGGACATATTATAAAGCCATTGCGGTGAAAGCTGCATGGCCCTGGAAAAGGAAGAGGAAGTTTCTGACTTGTGTCAGAATTGATTTGGGTGGCAGAGGTGGCCTCTTGAGTCAGTGGGAAAGGCTGGGCTGGTGACCATGAGAATATACCCTGGAGAGCTACTGCTACAGACCAATAAGCAAGGCCCCCTGCCGTGGAAGTTCATTGCACCAGCTCCTGTCTGAATGCCAGGATGGGCCATTTCTAGGACTTTGGTCCTCTGATATGTGCATTTGACTGGAGACCCCCACAATGTCCTTCCCAATTCACTTGAGATTGTAGGGCATCTAGGATTTTTCCTCTTTGCCATCCTTCCAGTTGTCCTTACCTGGTGTCAGGCTTGCATGGGTGTCTGATGGTTCTACCAGCCTTTCCTGATCATTCCCCTGCTCTGTCATTGGTATTTCCTCAATAAAACCCTGCGCATTTCATCCCATCTTGGCATCTGCTTCTTGGAGGACCCATACTAATACAGATATTTAATAAATGCTATGGGAAACATTGGGGAGCTATAGGGAAAAAACTAGAATTCCCATTGCCATAGACAGAAATGAATTCCATAGTAACTGAAGATTTGAATGTAAAAGCAAAACTTTACAGTCATTTGAAGAAAATATAGGCTTTTTTTTTTTTCAAACCTTGGGTAGTATATTAGTTTCCTTTCACTACTTGCAACACACTGCATGACTACAAAAACTTGATGGCTTGCAACAACTAACATCAATTTAGTGTCTCACGGTTTGAAAGCTGAAGTCTGAAGTCATGGTATCTGTAGGACTGTGCCCAATCTCAGGGCTCTAGGAAGAGAATCTCTTCCTTGTTTCTTTCAGTTTCTGGAATGCCCATGGTTGCAGGCATCCTTGGCATGAGGTCGCGTCACTCCAATCTCTGCCTTGTCTTCACATGACCTTTTCTGTGTGAGACTGATCTCCCTCTGCCTCCCTTTTATACAGACACTTATGATGGTATTTAAGGCCCACCTGGATGACATAGCATAATCTCTTTATCTCAAGAGTCTTCCCCTCATCCCATCTGCAAAGATACTTTTTCTAGATAATGTAATAGTTAAAAGTTCCAGAGATTAGGACATAGCTATATCTTAGAGAGTTTACTTAGGGAGTTTACTACAAGGAAGAGAGACCTTAAAACCCAAATCATAAAGGAAGAGGTGGATAAACTTGCTTATATAAAAATTCAAACTATGGTATAATAAAAAAATACTGTAAGCACAGTTAAAAGGCAATCGACAGCCTGAACAAAAATATGTACAAGAGATAGAACCATAATATGCTGAATATTCAATACACTTTCATAAATTAATGACAAAAAGAAAACAATCCAGTAGAAGAATGGTCAAAAGATACAAAAATAAATTATCAGAAGAGAGACTACAAATGGCTACGAGACATATGGGAAAATGTTCAATCTCATTTTTAATCTGGTAAAAGCAAATTAAAACTACAAAACTTCTTTCACTCATCAGATCAGCAAACAATGGAAAGTTTTCTATGTCAGTGATGGTGAGAGGGTAAAGCAACTGGGAATGTCCTTTGTTCAGCCATTGGAATGCACTGGAGTGCAGTCTGGGAAGATGTGTTCAAATGAACAATGAGCGTCTCCTGTGTCCCAGCAATTTTCCTCCTAGCTGTCCCCCATAGAAAGCATTCATAATGTGCAGAAGGAAACATGTAGAACAGTGTGCACTGAATCTTTGAGGATAACAGAGGAACACTGGAAGTGACAACTGCCCACCAATAGTCAAGCACATTAGTGCAACTCTCTCATGCACTGAAATATTATACAGTTGTTAAAGGCATCATAATACACAGGGACTTAAAAAGACACCGAATTAATTTTTTAAAAATTATGTATCTATTCTTACATGTTTAAACTCCAGTCACCTTCAAAGTACTCTCCATTTGATGCAATATACCATCGAGATACTTTTTCCACTGCTCTAAACAGTTTTCGAACTTGTCAATTTTGATGCCGTGTAGTGTATTTGCCATTTTTAATTTCACTTTTTCCATATTGGCAAACTGTTTCCCTTTGAGGGCTTCTTTCATCCAGGGAAACAAATTTGGGCGAATAAGGGGGGGTGGGAGCATGGGGGGGTCATGATGTTTTTGGTCAAAAACTGCTGATCACTCAGGCAGTGTGGGCAGGTGCACTCGTAAATCACCCATCATGAAATGGGCAAACGTGTTGAAAGAATCTCTGAAAAACAATTCCCTGAAGCCAAAGGCAATCTCTCACAACACTAGCTGGTACACTGATGCTGGTTTCCTAGAACAATTACCTAGTGGGGGAATCCTGTAATACAAGGGGCCAACCCTCCAAAAAATAATTTTTTGGGTTATTGGGAGAGTTTCAGGAAGTACTGATACATGAAAAAAAAAAAAGAGTCAAAGAATTATACGTATAGCAGGATATAATTTATGTCAAAAAGCACACTGAATAATATTTATGTTTTATATGAGGATTTACATGTATATAAAGGCATGTAAAGAGTCTGGAAGGTTATGTGCCAATTCCTTTTTTTTCTTAATAAAAACTTTAATTTATTTTGTAGATTTAGGGGGTGCAAGTGCAGTTTTCTTGCTACGATATATTGCTTAATGGTGAAATCTAGGCTTTTAGTGCACCCATCATCCGAATAGTGAACATTGTACCCGATAGGTAATTTTTCAACCCTCACCCCTCTCCCAACCTCCCACCTTTTGGTGTCTCCAATGTTTATTTTTTCACTTTGTCCATGAATACTCATTGTTTAGCTCCCACTAAATAGGGACATGCGGTATTTGACTTTCTGTTTCTGGGTTATTTCACCCAAGATAATGGCTTCCAGTTCCAATAATGTTGTTATGCACCAATTTCTAACAGCTGGTTCTTTTGGAAAAATGAGAAGACATTAATGTTATCAGAATGTTCAATCTTTCATCCAGAAGAATGCAACTGTGTGTTACTTTTTAGTTACTTTTTTTCATTTTTAATTGCTACACAATACTCGTCCATATTGACGGGGTACATGTGATAGTCTGGTACATGCATACATGTGTAATGATCAAATCAGAGTATTTAGGATATTCATCACTTGGAATACTTATTTCTTTGTGTAAAAATTAATTTTATGAAGGAGAAACACAGGAAGCAAGAGGAATCTCGGGTTTTACCTTAATGTGATTAAATTTTCCTCTGGGTGTTCAGCTCTTTGTGTCTCTAATTCTAGTACTAACATCACACTTGCACTTCACATACAAAGGCACCTTCCAGGCCTCCTTTTTCTCACTCCAACCATTGACTGAGGTGTGTTGGGGAGACCCCCTGCATCAGAGATGCTGTGGGACAGGGGGATGGGGGGCTGGGTTGACAATAGACCCACTCCCATCCAGACCCTCTGAATCAGGATCTCTTGGGCAACGGGGGAATCTTCATTTTAACTCCTCCTCCTCCATACACTTCCTGAGATTCTGCATGTGATTGACTGAGGAAGTCACTTCCTTTTCTCAGCAATTTTGAAGACACTGTCCCAGAACCCTCAGGGACCTGTCTGGGAAAGTTTTTGAATAAACAGGTGCATTAGCTTGGGCCACCATTGAGAGGACTGTAATAGAGCATACCATAGACTTAGGTTAGGAGCATGCTATAACCCAATAAATATGTAATCGGTTTGTGAACAATAGCACAGTCATTTTTAGTTTTCTGTCTTAAAACATAACCTGTAACTGTTTAAAGTCTCAGTTATGGGAAAAAACTGCAAAGCTCTGGTTACAAGCTTCAACCCCTTCCCTTATCTCACTTTCCCCTTAGCAACATCCAATCAGGTGCCAGGGGGTAATCACCTAAGTTTCCAGATGTCTCTGCAACTTCCCTAGCTAGTGGACCAAGGTCAGCTTGAGTCAGGCTAGCCAATCCTCCACGATTAAGCTGACCACCAGAGGTTACTACCCAATTAAAATGGTAACACAACTGGAAAGCCCCCCCAAACTCCTCCTCCCTTTGTGTAAAAGCATAAAAGGCATCTGCTTAAGGAAATCAGAGCCTCTGAATGTACTCTGCTGTGTCGGTTGTTGACAGAGGCCCAGGCTCGAGCTTGTAAATCAAGACCCTCTTGAACTTTCATTGGAATTGGCTCTTGGTGGTCTCTCAGATTGAACTTTCGGCCACTACATTTGGGGGCTCTCCCGGGATCCCAGAGACCCCGAGACCCCAGTCCGGAGGGTTTTCAGGCTGGCATTCGGTAAGTCACTCCCGGGTTAGCGCATCTGTGTTCTGTGTCTCAGGTGGAGCTCCACACTTTGTTCTGAGGTCGGCATCAGGCTAGGCGGACGCGCTGGAAAGCCGACGGCCGGGGCTCATGGGAGATATCTCATGTCTCTATCCGGAAGACGAGGTCTTCATCTGTGGGGAAGGTCAGACTCGTCGACGGTCTGTCTCTTCCCTATTGTACTTTCAGATTTGTTTTCACGGCCGCTACTCTCTGTCTCTTGTCGTTTTCCCTTTTTGTCTTGTTGGTTGTGTTTGTTGGGGCGACAGTACTGATGAGTGAGACGGGACAGACACAGACAATGCTGTTAACTCTCATGACTGAAAACTTTTCAGAACTAAAGGAAAGGGCAAGTTCTGGGATTTGTGTGCCACTGAGTGGCCCGCCTTCAATGTAGGCTGGCCATGAGAAGGGACTTTTCTAACAAGTGTTCTCTTGCAGATCAAGAATGCCATCCTCCAAAGAGGCTCCCAGGGTCACCCAGACCAACTACCTTATATACTGGTCTGGCAGGATATAGTGGAATCCCCTCCCCCTTGGGTGAAACCCTACCTTCCTTCCCCATTAAAGGCATTGAGAGTCCTCACCATGCAGGAGAAGGGGGCGAAACTTTGGGGCCGCCGGAGAGTGTGTCATCACAGCCTCGCGAGGAGCAAAATTCCTTCTATAAGCCCCCAAAGAACCCCTTTTGCCCCGTTCTCCCTGATTCTAACTGGGGAGAGATAATTTCCCCCCCCATACCAGTCAACTCCCTCTAAACCTTCAACCCCACCAGCGCCACACCCCCCTGCTCGCGGGCCGCATGCGGAGCCGTGCACCCCGGAGGTTCCAGGATCATGGCAGCAGGCGGCAGTGGTGGCAGAGCAGCCCTCCGTGGGCCATGTCGTCTCCGGCCGTGGCAAGGACCTCCCCTGGAGGGAGTCAGGAAACGGCGCCCATGCCGCGGGGCTGAGACTGGTTCTGGGAAGTGGGCGGTGGTGGCGACTGGCTGGAGTGCGTGGCCGCGGAGTCGGAGTGCTGGGAGCTGCTGCTCCGCTGCAGTGAGCTGCTGGTGCTGGGCAGCCACCTGAAATCAGCGTTGTAGGCGTTCGTGGCGGCACTGCGCCTGGGGCGCCGGCCAGGCCTGAGTGCCTTGACACCCTGGTGGACTGCCTGGTGTTCAACTACCGGCTCTGCCACGGGCTGGGCTGGAGGGCAGCCCCCGCTGCAGCCACAGGTGCGGGTGCCGGCGGCATCCTCAGCTGCCTGGGCTGCCGGGGCTTCCTGAGTGAGCTGGTGACCGTGCCCTGCAGCCACAGCTACTGCCGCTGCTGCCGGCGGAGAAAACTCTGCGCCCGCTGCCGCCTGTGCCGGGACTGGCTGCCTCCCGCTGCTGCTGCCGCCGCTGCGGAGGCAGAGCCAGGAGTGGCCGGGGAGGGGAGGCAGAAAAGAAAAATGGATGGACCAGCCGCGGCCACTCGAGGGAGAGTCACCAGGGCAGGTGGTCCTGGAGTGGCCCTGGCTGATTCCACGGTGATCTTGCCACTGAGAGCTGGGCCCCCAGATGAGACCGGGAACCAACCCATGCATTATTGGCCATTTTTCACTAGTAATTTATACAATTGGAAAACGCAAACTGCTACTTTCTCTGAGAATCCTAGAGAGCTGATTAACTTGCTGGAAAGCATTCTCTTTACCCACCAGCCTACCTGGGATAATTGCCAGATGCTTCTACAGGTATTATTCACCACTGAAGAAAAAGAAAGAATCCAGATGGAGGCCCGGAAGCTGATTCTGGGAGTTAATGGACAACCCACCACCAAACCTGATCTTATCAATGAGGCTTTCCCCTTTCCCGACCCGAATGGGATTTTAACATGGCAGAAGGTAAGGAGAAACTTCGGGTCTACTGCCAGGCTCTGATGGCAGGTCTCCGGGCAGCTGCTCGTAAGCCCACTAATTTGGCTAAGGTATATAACATAAGACAGGACAGGAAAGAGAGTCCAGCTGCATTTTTAGAGCGTATTACGGAAGCCTTCTGTCAATACACCCCAATGAATCCAGAGGCACCAGAAACCAAAGCGGCTGTAATCATGGCATTCGTTAATCAGGCAGCACCAGATATCAAAAGGAAACACAGAAAGTAAAAAGATTAGGAAAGAAAAGCTTACAGGATCTGCTGGAGGTGGCTGAGAAAGCTTATAACAATAGGAAGGTCAGGGCTCAGAGTACCCTCCTGAGCCCCGGGTAACATTGGAGGTAGGGGGGAAGCCCATAACTTTTCATGTGGATTCAGGAATGGAGCAATCCGTTTTATTAAAACCACAAGGTCCTCTCTCAAACAAAATCTCATGGGTTTAAGGAGCTAATGAGATAAGACCAGCACACTGGACCACTAAGAGAACAGTGAATTTAAGCACTGGTATGGTCGCCCATGAGTTCTTAGTTGTTCCTGATTGCCCATGCCCTTTGTTTGGGAGAGATCTGTTGACCAAAATGGAAGCAAATCTCAGCTTTCGGTCAGACGGGGTGACAGTAACAGACTCAGTTAGGGGCCCCCTGCAGATTCTAACTGTGAAATTAGAAGATGAATACAGGCTGTGTCAGGCCCACGACCCGGAGATGGAATTGGACATTCAGGACTGGCTTCGGGAAATTCCCCTAGCCTGGGCAGAAACTGAAGGAATAGGGTTGGCTAAACACAGGCCAAGAGTGTTTGTGAAACTAAAGCCTGGAGCAGATCCAGCCCGGGTCCGGCATTATCCAATCCCTGTGGCAGCACGAAATGGGATAACCCCCCACATATGGCGGCTGCTGGATGAGGGAATATTGCGGCCTTGTCAGTCTGCCTGGAACACACCCTTACTGCCAGTGCAAAAGTCAAATTCAACTGACTACTGGCCTGTTCAGGACTTACGGGAAGTAAACCACCGGGTGATGGACATACACCCCACAGTCCCTAACCCCTATAACCTCCTCACTGCCCTGGCCCCGGACAAGGTTTGGTACACGGTATTAGATTTAAAAGATGCCTTTTTCAGCTTACCGTTGGCCCCACGAAGTCAGAACATCTTCGCCTTTGAGTGGCTGGACCCGGAAAGAGGAATCAGTGGGCAACTCACCTGGA
Organism: Carlito syrichta; assembly: GCF_000164805.1. Lineage (NCBI taxonomy): Eukaryota > Metazoa > Chordata > Mammalia > Primates > Tarsiidae > Carlito > Carlito syrichta. The sequence continues at coordinate 21,239 of NW_007261737.1, read as the reverse complement.
CCCGGCTTCCCCAAGGATTTAAAAACTCTCCCACCATCTTCGATGAAGCCTTACATGAAAACCTGGGTGAGTTCCGTAGCACACACCCCACCCTAACCCTGTTGCAGTATGTGGATGATATTCTGCTAGCCGCAGAAAATCGGGACGCATGCTTGCAAGGCACCAAAGATTTGCTGCAAACACTAGGTGCTCTGAGCTATCGAGCCTCGGCCAAAAAGACTCAGATCTGCAAAACTGAAGTAAGTTACCTGGGCTACAAACTGAAAGATGGGCAGAGATGGCTGTTGGATGACCGGAAGGAAACGGTACTGAGAATTCCACAACCACAGAATGTACGACAGGTACGTGAGTTCTTAGGATCACCTGGCTTTTGCCACCTATGGATTCCTGGGTTTGCTGAGCTCGCCTGGCCATTATATGAGGCCACCAAAAATAAGTCCGACCTCATATGGATGGAGAACATGAACAGATCTTTTGAAACTCTTAAACAAGCCCTGGTGTCAGCCCCAGCTCACTGCCAGATCTGACTAAACCCTTTTTCTTGTTTGTTGATGAGTCTAAGGGAATAACCAAAGGAGTGCTGTTGCAGCAAATAGGGCCATGGAAGAGGCCAGTGGCATACTTGTCAAAAAGGTTAGACTCTGTGGCTGCCGGTGGCCCCCATGCCTACGAATCATCGTGGCAGTTGCCACTATGGTCAAGAACGCTGACAAAATCACCCTGGGAAAAGAACTACATGTCACCGCCCCTCATGCTGTGGAGAGAGTTCTAAAACAACCACCCGACAAATGGATAAGTAATGCCCAGCTAACTCATTATCAAAATCTCCTTTTAAACCCAGCCAGAATCTTGTTTCAGGCTCCGGCTACTCTAAATCCAGTCACCCTGCTACCCAACCCGGATGGGGAAGGCCCCCTGCACGACTGTCAGGACATCCTGGCGCAGGTCCACGGAATATGGGAAGCCCTCGGGACCGGCCCCTAACCAATGCCGAAGAAACCTGGTACACAGACGGCAGCAGCTTCGTGTGGGGCGGAACCAGGTATGCTGGGGCAGCGGTGACTACAGAGACTGAGACCTTATGGGCAGCACCACTTGCGGCCAGAACCTCGACACAGCGAGCTGAGCTCATTGCCCTCACCAAAGCCCTAGTCATGGGAAAAGGGCAGAGAATAAATGTTTATACTGACAGCAGGTATGCTTTTGTAACTGCGCAGATTCATGGAGCCATCTATAAGGAGAGGGGGCTCTTAACAGCAGAAGGAAAGGCTATCAAAAATAAAACTGAAATCCTCGAGTTGTTACAGGCACTCTGGCTACCCAAAGCACTGGCCATAATACAGTGTCCAGGACACCAGGAGGAGGACATGCCAGTGGCACAGGGAAACCATCTGGCAGATGCTGAGGCCAAAAAGGTGGCCCTTTCTGTGGACCATGTCCTAGTGACCACACTGCCAGTCCCTGGGCCCCTGGATCTGTTGGAAAGCCCGAATTATACAGAAGAGGATTTAAAATGGATAAATGGGCAGCCTGGAGTTATGTTCTCAAATGGCTGGTGGTGGATCTTAACACTGGGATACGACCACCAGCAAATGGGATGTTATCCTTCCAGAACAGTTGGGTCAGCAACTGCTTATAAAAATGCACAGAAGTACCCACATGGGAACCAGAAAAATGGAAGAATTAATACGCCATGCAAACATAGTTATGCCCAACGTTCGACAAATAATCGGACAAATTATAAATCAATGTCAGGCTTGTTGGGTTGTCAATGCAACCAATCCCAAACAAAACCCAGGGACCAGACTTCGAGGAAACCGGCCAGGAGCATACTGGGAAGTGGACTTCACTGAGATGAGACCAGGAAAGTACAGATACAAGTACTTACTAGTGTTTATAGACACCTTTTCAGGGTGGACGGAGGCATTCCCTACCAAGAATGAAACCACACAGGTGGTGGCCAAGAAGCTCTTGGAAAATCTGATACCCAGATATGGCTTCCCGGTCCAGATCGAATCAGACAACAGCCCCAGGTTCATCTCTAAGGTAATATAGGGAGTAGCTCAGACCCTGGGGGCAGATTGGAAATTACACTGTACATACAGGCCCCAGAGCTCAGGACAGGTAGAAAGAATGAATAGAACCCTAAAAGAGACCTTAACTGAATTAGTCCAGGAGACTGGCGGGAACTAGGTGACTCTCCTTCCCTTTGCGCTATATAGGGTGTGCAACTCACCCTATAAACTAAGGTTTACTCCTTTTGAAATCATGTTTGGTGTGCCTCCACCAGTCATACCTAACCTAAAAACAGAACTATTAACGAACATAGATGATCAAAAACTCCTTCTTTCCCGCCAAACTCTGCAAAGGGTCCACAAGCAGGTGTGGCCCAGACTGAAAGCCCTTTATGAGACCGGACCACCACTGACTCCCCACAACTTCCAACCAGGGGACTGGGTGTATGTCCAACGACATCAACACGAGACTCTGCAGCAGCAGTGGAAAGGACCGTACGTTGTAATCCGTCCACCCCCATTGCCTTGAAGGTGGAAGGCATCACGTCTTGGGTAAACCACACCCATGTCAAACTTGCTGACACCCCTGCTGTGCTGAAAAACAATGCACCCAAATGGAGCAGCCGACTGGACAAAGACAATCCTCTAAAGCTAAGACTGTGTCGCACTTCTTTTCCTTCTGCTTCGTGACAGGGATGGAATCCCTTTGGGCAGTCCCTAATCCTCACCAACCTCTAAACTTAACATGGCAGTTGTTAACCCTCAAGTCAGGTATCAACAGAATAATTTTTCAAACTTCCAACCCTGCTCCCCTCAACACTTGGTTTCCAACCCTCACCTGTGACC
>NW_007261737.1:13881-17822 GCF_000164805.1 Carlito syrichta | reverse complement strand
TTCCTCTATAAAGAAAACCCCTGTACTAAATACATCCTCATACTTTTTCTGGAACGCCTCTTCCCACCCTCTCTGAGACATACTAAGCAATGCCTACCTTTTTCTCAATAGCACCAGGCCCGATCTCACCTGGTCCTGCTGGCTATGCTGTAGTCCCCAGTCACCTTATTATGAAGGCACTGCAATTATAGGAAACTACACCATGAGCCCGAGTTCCAATGCTTGCTGGTGGACCCTGAGCATGGAAATAAACTTGACCCTACAGTCAATCTCTGGGAAAGGAACTTGCGTGGGCAAGCCCCCTCTGGAGGTGCAGTCCTTATGTGCCCAGACTTTCCCTGTAGTCTCCAATGATTTTCACCTGCCCCCCGAGAATGGATAGTGGATGTGTTCCACTGGTTTAACTCTGTGTTTTCATGGGCAGGTACTCACTCAGTCTGAGAGCTTTTGCATTTTGGTACAGTTACTCCCCAAAATACTGTACCACACTGAGGAGGACGTATTCCAGTTGCTGAAACAAGGAGGGTACCCCCGGGTTAAAAGGGAGCCGGTCACTGCAATAACCCTGTCAGTGTTGCTAGGACTAGGCCTTGCTGGGGCAGGAACAGGTATCACCTCCCTAGCCACTCAATCCCATCATTACAGTAGCCTTCGGGCTGCAATAGATTCTAACATAGAAAAAAATAGAAACTTCTATTTCACACTTACAGGAATCCCTAACCTCTCTGTCTGAAGTAGTTCCACAAAACTGTAGAAACTTAAACCTACTGTTCCTCTAGCAAGATGGCCTCTGCGCCGCCCTGGGAAAAAATGTTGTATCTACACCAACCATTCAGGAATAGTAAAGGAATCCATGGTTAAAGTGCGAGAAGGTTTGGCTAAGCGTAAATTAGAGTGGGAGCAGAAACAGGGATGGTTTGAAAGTTGGTTTAACTACTCACTTTGGTTAACCACACTATTGTCTGCTTTAATAGGCCCCGTGATCATACTCTTGCTATTGCTAACCTTCGGTCCATGTATTATAAACAAGCTAATAACTTTTGCAAAAGCTAGAATAAACACTGTGCAACTTATGGTCCTCAGACAACAATATCAACAGCTGCCCCTGGACAATTCAGCATGCTGAAGGAATCCAAAATTAGATTCACTCTACCCTCATGAGAAGGGGGGAATGAGAGGACCGTAATAGAGTATACCATAGACTTAGGTTAAGAGCATGCTATAGCCCAATAAATATGTAATCGGCTTGTGGACAATAGCACAGCCATTTTTAGTTTTCTGTCTTAAAACATAACCTGTAACTGTTTAAAGTTTCAGTTATGGGAAAAAACTGCAAAGCTCCGGTTACAAGCTTCAACCCCTTCCCTTATCTCACTTTCCCCTTAGTAACATCCAATCAGGTGCCAGGGGGTGATCACCTAAGTTTCCAGATGTCTCTGCAACTTCCCTAGCTAGTGGACCAAGGTCAGCCTGAGTCAGGCTAGCCAATCCTCCACGATTAAGCTGACCACCAGAGGTTACTACCCAATTAAATGGTAACATAACTGGAAAGCCCTCCCAAACTCCTCCTCCCTTTGTGTAAAAGCATAAAAGGCATCTGCTTAAGGAAATCAGAGCCTCTGAATGTACTCCGCTGTGTCGGTTGTCGACAGAGGCCCAGGCTCGAGCTTGTAAATCAAGACCCTCTTGAACTTTCATTGGAATTGGCTCTTGGTGGTCTCTCGGATTGAACTTTCGGCCACTACACCATAACAAAATACCATAGACTGGGAGGCTTAAAGAACAGACATTGTTTTTCTCACAGTTCTGGAGGCAGAAATTCAAGGTCAAGGTTCTGGCTGATTCACTTCCTGGGGAGGACCCTTTACCTGGTTTACAGGAAATGGCCTTCTTACTATGTCCTCACATGGTCTTTCCTCGGTGCATGAAGACAGTGAATGACCTCTCTGGGGTCTTTTCTTTTAAGGACACTGATCCCATCACATTGAGCTCCACCCTTATGATTGCATTTAACCTTCATTACTTCCTTAGAGGCCCCCTCTCCAAACACAGTCATGCTAGTGGTTAAGGCTTCAATATGTGAATTTTGGGGAGGCACCACCATTCAGTCCATAACAACAGGTCTCGTTGTTATCCTGTTGGTGCAGAACGACAGCTAGGTGGCTGCATGTTGTTTAGTTTGCCATGCTGTTGAATGACCTACAGAAAGGGTTAGGTGGCGTTTTGGGAACTGGCTACTTCACCATGCTGGGCCTAAAACAACTCAAATCTGTGAAAACAGGAGCTTGTTCTGGGCTTCCCCTGGCCGTGCTGCCTGAAGTCCTATCAGAGTCTATCAGAGCCTCCTGTACAGATAATGCCTATTTCTTGCTCTGTCAAAAGGCTTTGAAGGTCCCGCTTTTGCTGGGAGTGCCTGAGGCTTGTCCTTTGGGTCCTCATGAAACAGTCCCACCATCCTACCTGCAGCCCCATCCCCCTCCTATTGCAGCCCTTGGAACTTCCAGCCTCCTCCATTGATTGTATAGATGGTCCCTAGGGGTGACCCCCACTGCAGCATCGTCACTTCTCAGGCACTGCCACCCCCTGGGAATGGCAACTTGGGACCCGCTGGTGCCACCTCTGAAATGCTAGAGCCCTTGGGGTGTCTGAAGGCTCTGTGTCCTAAGTTGGAGATAGTCTTCCTTCCTGCATCCCCTTTGTGCTGTGACTCTCCTGCCTCAGTGTCCCTGGGGGCCTCAGTAGCAGAGCTCTGTCCTTCTGCTCCTCCAGATTCTTCTCTATCATGCCAGGGAGAATCTGGGAACAAGACCAATTGGGACTGGGCCAGGTAGTGTCATGGAGCGCGTGTTGCCCTGGTTCCTGAGAATGAGCCCCACACAGGGCCCATCCTTTTGCAGGACACACCTGACATCCAGCAGGGCTGTGGCCTGGGCTCAGTGGTTGCAAAAGTTTCCTCAAGATGGGAGGGAGAACATCATCACAAGGTGTGCAGGGGAGGGGCCATCTTGATTTGCCTGTGGCTCTGTTGTCTGTTTTAGGGCCATCCCACCAGGCACTCAACATGTGAATTCCGTTGTTTCATGGTCTCTCTCCCTCTCTTTGGGGCTGTGTGTCATGTGGCACTGTGATGCTGGTCTGTGTGGGTGAATGGGGTGAGTCATCAGCCATTGTCTTCATCTTCCCTGGCACCCACATAGGCCTAATCTTCAACGACCAGCTGAGGCAGGACCAGCTCCACCCTCCTCCCTATACATGAAGACTCTTCGTATCCACAGGCTTTCTGGGCCATGGCAGCACCATGTTTGGGATGCATCTGGACCCCCCTGGCCATATGGGAGGGTGTCTAACTGTTCTCCATTCTTTGCTAGAGAAGATAGGGCCCTGTGGAGAAAATAGGCCTTTGGTAGTGTTGTGGGTGAATCGTGTCCCCCAGAAAAGTAGGTTGGAGTCCCAATCCCTGGTACCTGTGAATATAACCTTGCCTGGAAACACAATAGAGCCTTTGTTGATGCAGCTGGATTGAGATGAGGTCTTATTAGATCAGAGTGGGTCCTCATCCAATGACTGGAGTCCTTTTATGAAGGGAATTTGGACCCAGGTGAAGAGAGACACAGAGAAGGGAGAAGGGATTGCCATGTGAAGATGGAGACTGGAGTGGTGTGTCTAAGAGCCAAGGAATGCCAATGACTGTCAGCAGCCATTGGAGCTAGGAGAGAGGCATGGAACAGACTCTCAGAGCCTCCAGGAAGCCAATGCCGCTGACATCTGGATTTTGGACTTCTGGCCTCCTGATCTGTGAGACTATAACCTTCTATTGTTTTTTTTTTTTCATTAATCAGTATTTTTTATTATGGTTTTGTGGGGTACAGTTAAGGGTTAGGTGTACAATTATGTTTCATTCAGGCACCCTGTTGATAAGAGGTGTTTTCCCATCCCCCGAC
>NW_007261737.1:11709-13604 GCF_000164805.1 Carlito syrichta | reverse complement strand
CCATTCTGACTGGAGTTAGGTGGTATCTCAGTGTGGTTTTGATTTGCATCTCCCTGATGATTAGTGAGGTTGAGCATTTCTTCATGTTTGTTGGTTGCTCGAATATCTTCTTTTGTGAAGTGTCTGTTCATATCTTCTGCCCATTTTATAATGGGGTTGTTTGTTTTCTTCTTTTCAGTACGTTTCAGTTCCTTGTAGATCCAGGATGTTAAGCCTTTGTCAGACCTAGAGTTGGCAAATACTTTTTCCCAGTCTGTAGGCTGTCTCCTGCTCTCTTGATGGTTTCTTTGGTACAGCAGAAGCTTGTCAGTTTAATAAGGTCCCATTTGTCTATCTTCTCTCTTAAGTCCTGTGGGTTTCGGGTTTTGTACAGAAATTGGATGCCAGTTCCGATTTCCATGAGAGTATTTCCTTCCTTTTCTAAGGTTCTTATGGTTTGAGGTTTTACATTTAGGTCTCTGATCCATTTGGAGTTAACCTTTGTGCATGGGGATAGATAGGGGTCCTGTTTCAATCTTCTGCATGTGGTCAGCCAATTTTCCCAGCACCATTTACTGAATAGGTTCTCCTCTCCCCATTGGTAGGTGGTGGGGGCTTTGTCGAAGATGAGTTGGTTGAGAATTGAGGTTTTGCTTCTGGAATCTCAATTCTGTTCCATTGATCTATATCCTGTTCCTGTACCAATACCAAGCTGTTTTTGATGATTGTAGCTTTATAGTAAAGTTTGAAATCTGGTATTGTGATACCACCTGCTTTGTTTTTTTTTGCTGAGGATTGTTCTGGCTATTCTTGTACGTTTGTGTTTCCATATGAATTCCTGTGTTGTTTTTTCTAGGTCTGAGAAGAATGTTGTTGGTAATTTAATGGGTATTGCATTGAATGTGTAGATTGCCTTAGGTAAGATGGACATCTTCACAATGTTGATTCTTCCGATCCATGAGCATGGGATATTTTTCTACTTGTTCTTGTCAGCTTTGATTTCTTTGAGCAGTGTTTTGTAATTTTCATTGTAAAGGTCTTTCACGTCTCTGGTTAGGAAGATGCCAAGGTATTTCATTTTTTTTGTGGCTATTGTGAATGGAACTGTGTTTTTTATTTGGGTTTCTGTTTGTTTGTTATTGGTGTAGAGAAATGCGATTGTCTTTTGTACATTTATTTTGTATCCTGATACTTTGCCAAAGGCTTTTATCAATGTAAGGAGGCCTTTGACAGATTCTCTTGGGTTTTCAAGGTACACCATCATATCATATGCATAGAGAGATAACTTGACTTCCTCTTTTCCTATTTGAATACCTCTGATTGCCTCCTCTTCTCTGATTGCTTTAGCCAGGACTTCCAATACTATGTTGAACAGGAGGGGAGAGAGTGGGCATCCTTGTCTAGTTCCAGTTTTCAGGGGAATTGGTTCCAATTTTTGTCCATTTAGGAGTATGCTGGCTGTGGGTTTCTCGTAGATGGCTTTTACTATTTTGAGGTATGTTCCCCGTATGCCTAGATGTTCAAGGGTTTTTATCAAGAAGGGGTGCTGGATTTTATCAAAAGCTTTTTCTGCATCTAGTGATATGATCATGTGGTTTTTGTTTTGACATCTGTTGATGTATTTAATTACATTTATGGTTTTACGAATGTTGAACCAGCCTTGCATGCCAGGAATGAAGCCTACTTGGTCATGGTCGATGATTTTTGAGATGTATTGCTGAATCCGGTTTGCTAGGATCTTGTTGAGAATTTTAGCATCTATGTTCATCAAAGATATTGGCCTGTAGTTCTCTTTCTTTGTTGGATCTTTACCTGGTTTGGGTATCAATGTGATGTTGGCTTCGTAAAATGATTTGGGGAGAGTTCCATCTTTTTCAATCGCCTGGAATACCTTCAGTAGGATTGGTATCAGCTCG
>NW_007261737.1:10730-11689 GCF_000164805.1 Carlito syrichta | reverse complement strand
CATTGATCTATATGCCTGTTCCTGTACCAATACCAAGCTGTTTGATGATGTAGCTTTATAGTAAAGTTTGAAATCTGGTATTGTGATACCACCTGCTTTGTTTTTTTTGCTGAGGATTGTTCTGGCTATTCTTGGATGTTTGTGTTTCCATATGAATTCCTGTGTTGTTTTTTCTAGGTCTGAGAAGAATGTTGTTGGTAATTTAATGGGTATTGCATTGTATTTGTAGATTGCCTTATGTAAGATGGACATATTCACAATGTTGATTACTCTGATCCATGAACATGGGATATTTTTCCATTTGTTTGTGTCAACTTTGATTTCTTTGAGCACTGTTTTGTAGTTTTCCTTGTAAACGTCTTTCACATCTCTGGTTAGGAAGATGCCAAGGTACTTCAATTTTTTTGTGGCTACTGTGAATGGAATGGTGTTTTTCATTTGAGTTTCTGTTTATTATTGATGTAGAGAAATGCGATTGTCTTTTGTACATTTATTTTGTATCCTGAGACTTTGCCAAAGGTCTTTATCAGTGTAAGGAGGTTTTTGACAGATTCTCTCGGGTTTTCAAGGTATACAATCATGTCATCTGCAAAGAGAGATAACTTGACTTCCTCTTTTCCTATTTGGATAACCCTGATTACCTTCTTTTCTCTGATTACTCAAGCCAGGACTTCCAATACTATGTTGACCAGGAGGGGTGAGAATGGGCATCCTTGTCTTGTTCCAGTTTTCAGGGGAAATGGTTCTAATTTTTGTCCATTTAGGAGTATGCTCGCTGTGGGTTTCTTGTAGATGGCTTTTACTATTTTGAGGTATGTCCCCTGTATGCCTAGATGCTCAAGGGTTTTTATCAAGAAGGGGTGCTGGATTTTATCAACAGCTTTTTCTGCATCTAATGATATAATCATGTGGTTTTTGTTTTGACATATGTTGATGTATTTAATAATATTTATAGTTTT
>NW_007261737.1:0-10710 GCF_000164805.1 Carlito syrichta | reverse complement strand
TGTGTGATGTCAGAAAGTCCTCCATTTCCTTAAGGTTTTCAAGTTTGTTTCCATACAACTGTACGTAGTAGTCTGTAATGATCTTTTGTATTTCTTCAGGGTCAGATGTGGCTTCATCTTCTGTGTTTATGATTATGCTTATTGATTTTTTCTCGTTTTTTCTTGGTCAGTCTAGCTAGGGGAACATCAATCTTGTTTACCCTTTCGAAGAACCAGCTTTTGTTTCAATGATTTTTTGTATTTTCTTTTTGTCTTCTATGTCCTGGATTTGGGCTTTTATTTTGGTGATCTGGATTCTTCTGCTGAAATTAGGGTTTTTGTGGTCTTGCTTTTCCAGCTTCTTTAGGTGGCTTGTTAGGTTGTCAATTTCTGTTCCTTCCATTTTCCTCATGTGTGTTTGTAGGGATATAAATTCCCCTCTTATTACAGCTTTTAAGGCATCCCCGAGATTTTGGTAAGATGTTTCTTTATTTTCATTTGTTTCCAGGTATCTTTTGATCTCTGTTTTTATGTCATCATTGACCCAGGAGTTATTTAGCATCATGCTGTTTAGTGTCCATGTCTTTGTGGGTTTTGGGGGGACTTTGTTGGTGTCAATATTTATTTTTATTCCACAGTGGTCTGAGAAGGTGCATGGTAGAATTTCAGTCCTTTTAAATTTGTTTATACTTGATTTGTGTCCAATTATGTGGTCAATCTTAGAATATGTTCCATGTGGTGATGAGTAGAATGTGTATTCTGTGGTCTTTGGATGGAGTGTTCTATAGGTATCAATTAAGTCCATTTGGTCCAGAGTCCCATTGAAGTTCCGGATCTCCTTGCTGATTTTTTGTCCTGATGATCTGTCTAAGGTTGTGAGTGCTGTATTAAAGTCCCCAGTTATTATGGTGTTAGAGTCAATGTCTTTCTTTAGTTTTCCTAGAAGTTGCTTTATGAATGTTGGCACACCTACGTTGGGTGCATATATGTTTAGGATAGATATTTCTTGTTGATGGAGTGAACCTTTTATCATTATGTAGTGGCCCTCTGTATCTTTTTTAATTTTTGATAGCTTAAATGGTATTTTGTCTGAAATTAGGATCGCGACTCCTCCTTTCTTTTGTGTTCCATTCACATGAAAATTTATTTCCCATCCTCTTACTTTGAGTCTGTGTATGTCCTTTCTAGTGAGATGGGTCTTTTGAAGGCAGTATATTATTGCCTGGTGGTATTTTATCCATTTTGTCATTCTATGTCTTTTCAGTGGTGCGTTTAGTCCATTCACATTCAGACTAATTATTGAAATGTGAGGGTTCGTCCCTATCATGGAGTTCTTATTGAGTTGTTGTTCTTCCACTTGGTTTTTTCCTTTTCTTTTTTCTTTTTTTTTTGTCTTTCTTTTGGTTTTGGGGTTGGTCCGTGTATATCTTATTCTTTTCCCTGTACTCTTGTGAAGAACGTTGTTCTTTTTTCCTTTTCTTCTGTGTTTAGTACTTTCTTAAGTGTTTCATGTAGAGATGGTTTTGTGGCTGCATAAGTTCTTAGGGATTGGATATCTGGGAAAGATTTTAATTTTCCCTCACTGATGAAGCTTAGCTTGACCGGGTAGGTTATTCTTGGTTGAAATTTTTTATCTTTTAGGACTTTGAAGATAGGGCTTAAAGCTCTCCTAGCCTGCAGGGTTTCTGCAGATAAATCTGCTGCTATTCTGATTGTTCTTCCATGGTAGGTGATCTGGCCTTTTCCTCTTGCTGCCTTTAGGATTTTTTTTGTGCCTACTTTATTTAGGCGAATTATTATGTGTCTAGGAGTTGGTCTTCTCATTTTTTGTCTGGTGGGGGTTCTCTGAATCTCTTGTGTTTGAATTTTTGTATCACTGATTAGATAAGGGACGTTTTCTTGAATGATCTCATGGAAAGTTTGTTCCAATGTGGTCTCTGTTTCTCTTTCTGCCTCAGGGAGTCAGATTATTCTTAGGTTAGGCCTCTTGAGGTAGTCACTCATCTCTTGAAGGTTTTGTTCTGTCTTTTTGAACTTATTTTCTGTGTTTTTAAGAGTTTGGGTTATTTCTATATTTTGGTCCTCAAGCTCTGAGATTCTTTCTTCTGCTTGGGTAATTCTGCTTTCCATGCTTATCAATTTGTTATTTATTTCATTCACAGTATTCTTTATTACTGTTATCTCAGATATCAACCCTTCCTAGTTTCTTCTTGTGTCTCCTCAATTCTTTTTAATCTCTCCATTATTGTTTTGATATCTACATTTGCATTTTGAGACCCTTCATTCTGGGGACTTTTCATTGTTTGTATTCCAAAGTCAGTTTTCTCAGTGTCTGCTCTCCCAGGCATCTGGGAGAGACCCATACTCTTCTTTTGATTTTTCTTCATTTCTGTAGATTTTTCTCCCTCTCCCCCTTTCCCACCCCCTCTTCAATTCTGTTTTTGAGGGAAGGTGGGGTTGCTTTTATTTCTCTTCTGAAATGACCTGTTCTTCCTTATGAGGGTCTTCTGGCTTTGTTCACTTTTCCCTCTGCTTTACAGTCTGTCTATTCAGCAGTATGCAATCTTGGTCCCTAGATTTAAAAAGGGGGCATAGAGAAGAGGAAAAATAATGGAGGAAGGGGGGTCAATAGGGAGTTAGAAAGAGAGAAGTGCGAGAGGGAACACAGATATACATAACAACTATCAGGTGAGAATGAGACACAGGGCTGGGAAGAGGTGAAGAAAGACATGTAAGAAAGATTCCCTAAAGAGTACTAATAGCTACACTGAGACAGGGCAATAGAATTGAGAAACAGTGTAAGTCAGAAGGTAAACAACAAACGTGATCTAAACCAACAGTTACAATGATAAAATCATAAGTCAAAATAAGCGAAAGAGAGAAGTGTGAGAGGGATAACAGATATACATACCAGCTATCAGGTGAAAAACAGTCACAGGACTGGGAAGAAATGAAGAAAGACATGTAAGAAAGATTCCCTAAGGAGTACTGATAGCTACACAGAAACAGGTCAATAAAATCGAGAAACAGTGTAGATCAGAAGGTAAACAACAGACGTGATCTAAACTAACAGTTACAAAGATAAAATCATAAGTCAAAATAAGCGAAAGAGTGAAGTGCGAGAGGAAAACAGATATACATACCAACTATCAGGTGAGAGAGAGACACAGGGCTGGGAAGAAGTGAAAAAAGACAGGTAAGAAAGATTCCCTAAAGAATACTGATAGCTACACAGAGACAGGTCAAAAAAATCAAGAAACAGTATAAGTCAGAAGGTAAACACCAAACGAAATCTACACCAACAGTTTCAATGATAAAATCATAAGTCAAAATAAGCGATCAGACTAGAGTCACTTCTGTGATCTCTGATTCCATCCTCTCCCTTTTGTTTTTTGTTGCAGCATAGGGGTGGGGCTTTGTCTCCTGTTTTGTGCTGTTGCCTTAGGAACTGAGGTAAAGTTTGTTGATAGGTGGGCGTGACAATGGTAGTCTCTGACTGGAGAATAGCAAGGTAGTTTACCCAGATTTGTTTTTCTCCACTTGTCTGGGTCCCCCAACTTGGGGTCTCACACTGAGTACCTCAGCCTGGTTAGGCCCGGACTTCCACAGCTCCAAAGCTCCAAATGGCAGGCAGTGGGCGGCGTGAGTGGCTCTGGGCCCCCACAGGGTACTTCAGCCAAGAATGGGACTGGTGTCTCTGAGAGGCGGGCGCCCAGAGCCTCCCTGTGTGACCGGCAGTGCCGGGTGCTGGGCTGGAGACAATGCAGCCAGGAAGAGAGCCAGAGGGAGCAGGAACCCAAAGCTTCCCCACAGGCTGCAATATCTGGCCTTTGGAAATGAGGTAAAGTTTGTTGCTAGGTGGGCAGGGCAATGGAAGTCTCTGCCTGGAGAATGGCAAGGCAGTTTAAGCAGATCTGTTTTTCTCCACTTGTCTGGGTCCTCCGGCTTGGGGTCTCACGCTGAGTGCTTCAGCCAGGGTGGACCCAGAGTTCCAGAGCTCCAAAGTTCCAAAGGGCAGGCTGTAAGTGGCGAGAGTGGTGCTGAGACACTACAGAGTACTTCAGCCAGGGATGGAACTGGTGTCTCTGAGGGGCAGGCGCCCAGAGCCTCCCTGTGTGACCGGCGGCTTGGTCCCGGGTGCCCAGGCTGGAGACAATGCAGCCAGGGAGGGATCTGGAGGGGGCTGAGACCGGAGACTTCCACACACGAGTAGAACGGCAGCAGTGTGGGGGCACAATATCTGGCCTTGCGTGGGACTGAAGTTCCCAGGCCTGACCCCAGCACAGTTGGTGGTGGGCTGGGGATGGGGGTAGCGAAGTAATAGCCTTTTTGGGAAGTCACATTCAGAGAATCTCACCAGTTCACCTATGCCGTCACCATCTTGCCCCGTCTCTCCAGACAATTCTTAACGATTTGTCTAGCTGTTTCCCTGGGTACATGAAACTGATAATGTAAGGCAGTAGCATTTTGATGATGAATTTTATGAAATGATTGGGCCTCAGAAACTGCTTCAGTTTTTACTGGAATACACAGAGTAGGTTTTGTTAATATATCAGCTAGATGATTGCCTTTTGTAAAGGTCCAGGTAGGCCAGAATGAGATCTGATATGACCCACAAAAAACTGTTCCATTCGATTATGAATAAATTATTGTAGCTGAACCAAGAGTTCCAAAATTGTAGTTTCATTAATAGGAATGGTAGCTGTTTCAATATGAGGAAACAGTACTTTCACATAGCAAGAATCAGTATACAAATTAAATTTAGAGTCTTTTAAGGTTGTAAAGGCAAATAGGACTGCCCTTAGCTCGATTTTTTGTGCCAAAGTTTTGGCGGTCTCTAATACATGAGATTTGTTATTAATTACTGTCACTGCCTTTCCATTAGAAGAACTATCAGTAAAAACCAAGGCTGTCCCATCAAGGAGAGTTAAGGAGCAATTATGAGGAAAGATTATAGGGTTTTTTTTTTTTACAAATTATAACAATGGATTTTTGGGTAAATGAAACAAAATTTATCCCCTATAACCAGTTAAAGCCACTTGCCAATTGTTACTAGTTTGAAATATAGTTTGAAATTGAAACTTATTATAAGGAGCAATAACATCATGCACATCATATCCAAATAATACAACACTTCTTTGTTTCCCCTTGGTTATTAATATGGATACTAAATAAGGATAAGAAACCAATATTTTTTATATGACATCAGTAGATGGAGCCATTTCATTGGCCCTTCTTACCACACACACCCTGTGGGAATATGCACAGTGGCTAAAATGATTAAATCCCAGGGGGAGAGATAATCCAGTCTTTTAACATTTTGTGACTCAGTAGACTTTTCTACAAGAGACAAGTCTTCTTAAGCTTCTGGTGTCGGAGCTTTCTTAGAACAGGGAGAGGAATCTCCCTGCAATATGCTAAACAAAGGTTTTAAGACTGCTGTGGTAATATGTAAATAAGGTCTAATCCAATTGATATCCTTCAACAATTTTTGAAAATCATTTAGTGTCACCGGGTGGTCTTTTCATAATTTTAAAGACTAGTGACTCACAGTTTGTTTGTTTAACACATGGCCAAGATAGGTAAAAGGTGGATTAATTTGAATTTTTTCAGGGAAATTTGTAAACCACAGTCAGTTAAAGCAGTTACAGTTTCATTAAGAATATATGCAAGAGAGCACGATCTTCATGAGCCAGCAAAATATCATCCATGTAATAAGGAGCAATAACATTATGCACATCATTAGATAGATATTAGGATATTAGCTTCTAATGCCTTGCAAAGCAGCATCCACAAACTCTGACACAAGGTGGAATGATCTTCATTCTATGTGGCAAGACTTTTCCACTGAAACCTTTGAAAGTGCTGTTTCAAATTATCTGAAGGCAAGCTAAATGCAAACCACTTACAATTTTCATTGCTTAAAGGTGTAGCAAAGAAGCAATCCCGTAAATCAATGACTATGATGTTAAAATTAGCAGGAATGGCAGCCAGCGATGGCAGCCCAGACTACAATGCTCCCATGGCTTCCATAGTAACATTCATGACTCTTTAGTCCTGTAAAAGTCTCCATTTACCAGATCTTTTCTTAATAACAAAAATGGGAGTATTTCAAGGACTGGTAGAAGGCTCTATGTGACCAACCTCTAATTGTTGCTGAACTAGTTCTTTGGCGGACTTAATTTTCTCCAAGAACATGGACCATTGTTCCACCCAAACCAGTTTATCATCTTTCTGGGTAATTAGGTTAGGGTTCTAGGAACAATGGTCCCTAGGATAAATTTGAATAACCAATACCTGTTCAGCCTGTTTTTTCAATTATGGAAACAGGCTCCTGTATTCCTTGTCCATTTTTTCCGAGTCCCTTAAAGGGATCATAGCCCATAGACAGCATCTGTGCTGAAACTTAACCACTTGGGCTGTATAACAGCATGCCTGTTTGAGCAAGAATATCTCTTCCCCATAATGTAAAGGGGATAGATGGAATAACATATGGGCAGAAAGTTCCTGAAGTTTCATTATCTGTCCAAGTCAAAATTTGAGAGCTTTTAGCCAATGAGTGTGCTCGACTAATGTCAATAAGTCCCAAAGGGGCCCTCTGGGTTGGTCAAGAACCAGACCAATCTTTCCCAGCAATGCAAGAAATATCGGCCTCAGTATCCAACAATCCTTTGATTTTAACTCCTTGTATATACAATTCTTTAAAGGGTCTGGAGTTTGTAACCTCCTGAAATCAATAAGTGAAATCACTTGGGCCAAATCCAGAGTCACCTCTGTGTATGTCAGTTAAAGTTTTGCCCATTTTGTAATAAGGCAGGAGTAGCAATTGAGCTATTCTCTGACCTTTGTTAATCTGCACAGTTTTATTAGGCGTGGCAACAAGTACCTGGATTTCTCCTGTATAATCCGAATCCACCACTCCAGGAATGACAGAAATTCCTCAAAGAGACAAAGAACTTCTGTCTAATATTGCACCCACTATTCCATCTGGGAGAGGGCCCTTAACTCCCACTGGAAGTGGGGTTACCGGAACATCTGGAGTTAATATTGTTGTGGTGGAGGAACAGAAGTCCAGTCCTGAGCTCCCTGGGGTGACTCAGATGAGCTCTACGATGGAACAAAAGGAGCTAATGGGTTCATGGTGGAAGTATGTTGTCTGGGGCCCATGCTGGCCCCTTGGTAGTTTCCCTGAATTGGAATGACTTGCTATTGAACTAAAGTAGTGTTGCTTTTATGCATTTTAGACTGGCATTCCTTTGCCCAATTATAGCCTTTTTGACATTTAGGACACAATGACTTTGGCCGAGAAGCCCCAGTAGGTGGTGATGATGTAGTTTGGGATATAGACATCCCTTGTTTGGCTGGACAATTTCTACTAATGTGTCCGACTTGTCCACAATTAAAAAAAGACTGCAGAGAGATATTCTTTTGCTTACGAGTTCCCTGAGTGTCTTGCACTACTTGAGAAAAAGTCTCTCCCTTTAAGGCAGCAGCAATAGCCATGCCTTGTATAAAAGCTGGGCTTACATCAGCACATTGTCTGATATAGTCGCTTAACTGCCCGGTTTTTCTCACTGGTCTAAATATAGCTAGGCAAGTGCTGTTAGCATTTTCAAAAGTCAATTGTTTAATAAGAATATTTGTAGCTTCCTCACTAGTGATTACCTGATTAACAGCTGTGGTTAGTCTGGAAAGAAAATCCTCATAGTTTTCATCTGGTTTCTACTTCACATTAGACAAAAAGGAAGTTTGAGTTGAATCAGCTGGTAGTTTTTTCCAAGCAGCGATGGCACAGGGATTTACTTGACTCAAAACTTCCTTGGGCAGGGTTATCTAAAAATCATAAGAAGAATAATCCCCTCCTCCCAAAAGCATATTACTGGTTATTACAAACTCACCACGTTGCTGATTTTGATTTTGATTCATCTGCATGCGAACTTTGTCCTTGTACTCCGTTTTGCACAACAAATATTATCCTCTAGTTAAACAACTTTTTAGTCAATTGATTCCAATCAAGAACAGACATCCACTGATAATTGAATTGACCTAAAAGAGTAAGAGAATATGGGGCCAAAGGGCCATAGTTAATACATGCCTCTTTTAATTCTTTTACCAATTTATAAGTTAGTGGTTACCACCGAGCTGTTTCTGTGCCATTGGAATTTGGGGTGATATGGATTGGAAAGCAAGCTGATAAACTGAAATCTCCCTCTTTCTCTGCCTCTGCTTGAGTTCTCTGCATTTCTATAAGAGAAGAAAAAGTGTAACTAGGTTCAGGCTTTATTTCGGTATTCTCAACCTTTAGAGGAAAAACCTTAGAAAGAGGTGCAATAACATCATTAGGATATTTTTGCTTATGGTATTTTGCTATCTCCTTCTCTAATACAGCCTTATCCTGAGAAGATAATTTGTCATCATACACTGAAGGTAACGAAGTGGCCGTGAAAAGGAAATCTTCCTCATTATCCTTGTCAATGGCAACTTTGGAAGGAAATTTCAGGAAATAATGATGTGGATCTAAAGCATCTTTAATTATATTCCATAAAGCAAAAGCACCAGCGGGCACCTTTTCAGGACCATGCTGTGTATAATACAATTTAAGTTCTTCCCCAACTTTGACCCAGGTATCCAAATTCACCGTGCCTTCTTCTGGAAACCATGGACATTATTCCTGTACAAAATGCAAACAACCGGGCTAGATTATTAGAAAAGACTTTAGTTCCACGTTCTACGTGTTCATTAATATACTTATAAACATTTTTCGTTCCTTTAACTCGCTTTGGTCCATGATTATTTCACGGCTTTATCCAAAATTATGCTTACCTGACCTTGCTCAGCTTGTCTCTACAGAGAGGTCTGCAGCACCCTGGGTAAGATCTTATCCGTCCTGAAAAGAGAAGAAAGCTTACCTTCCAGGTCCCTGTTCTGGCACCACCTGTGGAAGTCCAGCTCCAACAAGGTTCAGAAATTCCTAAAGGTGAGATGGGTTCAGCGACTATGAGGGGGAAAGAAAGAAAGGGACTGGATTACTGTTCAAGATTGAGCAGAAGTAGTTTATTGAGTGTTAACAGTGGGCTTTTATCCCCAATTTTTGCACAGTCAGACTCACACGTCTTTCACGTGAACATAAAGCCAGGTACATGAGGGGTGACCCCACCCACCAGATGTTCTTTCAGGCATGAGGAAGAACAAATCCAAAATTGTCTTTCTGTTCCTCTTGCTTGGTTAATGTTCCTCAAATGCAATACCTTCTAAGAATACAAAGTTTCTATAGTCAATAACCTAAAAATCCATTATGCACACCAACCTTAATCTATGATTAACTTATCCTATAGCCTTTTTCATTATATACTAATTCATACTAAAACTTGGTCAAACAATTCTAATTAAACTTAAACCATCATTCTTACAGTCTAAGGTGGCCTAACCCAGAATGTTTGGAATGTGTCCCAGTTCAAAGTTCATGGGTGGGCCCAGCCTGAAGTAGGCTAACCACATTCTTTTAACAAAATGGCTACCTAAAAACTTATAAATGTACAAGCTATCTTCTAAAACTTATATTCTTAATTTCTAAAATTGCATACAGAAAGCCTGCGACCAGCACTAAGACTATCAATGTGACCTAGAGTTGAACTGTAAAATGTATAAAAGCCAAAACTGCAGTCTGCAAAAGAAATGGGAACAATGAGTTTCCAAAGTTAGCTGTGTTCGTCCTGGTCTCAGAGCTTTAAACTTGAACTTGCAGGAGTTTTTTTTTCTGGCAGTAGTGCTAAACAGAAAAGAGGGAGGAAATGCGATCAACAGCTCCTGAATTCCTTCTAGTGGTCTTGGGGTCAATGGTCCTTCCTGATCCCTAATGCTCAGTGGGCTTCTGTGGCCAGCTCCCAACAATCCATTTTAAAATAAAGCCACTCCCTTGGGCACTGATAACAAAGGAGAGCTAGTCTCCGGGGGCACTAATTGCAGGGAATGACAAGTATCTGAGATACACATCACATGTGGATGCCTGTCATATGCAACCCATTATGGAGGAGAGCCTATCATTCTAACACACATTACCATCACTGGGGCACACATCAAAGAGGTATGCTAGTCACTGAGGCACCAATAACAGACAAGGACCAATAATTGAGACCCTATCAGGAGGAAAAGTAGCTGAGGCAATATCTCAGAGGAGTTCCAGTACTGGGTACCCATCACAGATCACAACCAGTCCCTGGACACCCATTCCAATGGAGGCCCAGTCACTGGGGAACTCATTACAGTGGATCGCCATCAATTTGACACCCAACAGTTTGAGAGGCAGTCACTGGAGTACTTATCACAGAGAAAGCACAATCACAGGGCCACACATCAAATGGGAGGGCTAGTAAGTAGAACATCCATCAGTAAAGAGGGCAAAATCTAGGGCAAACATCACAGCAAAGGTCCAGTTACTGGACCTCCCATCACAGAAGAGGGCTTATCACTGGGGATCCAACACAGAGTAGTCCTAGTCAATAAGGCACTCATCAAAAAGAAGACCAATCACTGAGGTGCCATCACAAAGGAGAGTCATTCACTAAGATACTCTTCCAAAAGAGGACCAATTAATGAGGCAACAAATACAGAAGAATGCCAAACACTGAATCACTCATTAGTAGTTGGGTCTATCACTGAAGAACTAATTTCAAAAGAGGGCCAGTCACTTGGGCACCCATTACATAGCAGGGTCATGGAGTCACAAAGCCC
>NW_007261736.1:1376-13300 GCF_000164805.1 Carlito syrichta | reverse complement strand
GGCTGCTCTCAAACTCTCCAACTTTGGTCATCGTCTTGGCCTGGGCCTCCCAAACTGCTGCAATCACAGATTTTCCCTTTAGTCGATATCCTGGTATTCCTGCCTGGTCTTGAACTCTGGGCTGGAGGCAATCCTCCCACCACGGCCTACCCTCATTCAAGGTTATCTGGGTTTTGCTTTGGTTCAGGTTCAGGGTTTGCTATGGTGTCTAGCCTGGTCTCGAGCTCCTGGGCTCCGGTCATCTTCCTATCTCAACTTCCCCAAGTGCCAAGGAGACAGTCATGAGTCACCCAGCTGTCCCCACACCCCTGAAGGTTTGAGAGTAATGCCCTCACTTTTCCTGAGGTGGTCCCAGGAAAGAGTGAACAGGTTCAACCTGGGAAACGAAGCATGCAGAGGTGTGGGCACCACAGCCGAAACATATACCTGCACCAAGCAATCCCCCGGGATTGATCAGGGGACAACTCCGTCCACCCTCTCCAGGTTCCCGGGTCATCAGAAGGGAATGGGCCTCATGGAGGGGCCCCGAGAGGAGTGTGGAGGCCTGTCATGGGGGCTCATGCTTGTCACCCCAGTGCTTTGGGAGGTTTTGGTGACAGGATGTATTGGGCCACTGGGTTCGAGATAAGCCCGGGCACCTTAGCGAAACCTTGTCTCTACAAGAAGTCAAATAAATGAACTGAGCATGGTGACACTTGCTTGTCGTTCTGGCCATTCGGGCTGCTGCAGCAGGAGGATCGCTGGAGTCCAGCGGGAGAAGGCCACAGTGGCTGACAGCGGGCCTCTGCATTTCAGCTTGGGTGACAGAGCGTGATTCCAAATCAGAATACTAATACCCACCACCATGACCACAACCACAGGCCAGGCTCAGGGGCTCAGGCTGGCATCTCT
Organism: Carlito syrichta; assembly: GCF_000164805.1. Classification (NCBI taxonomy): domain Eukaryota; kingdom Metazoa; phylum Chordata; class Mammalia; order Primates; family Tarsiidae; genus Carlito; species Carlito syrichta. The sequence continues at coordinate 12,409 of NW_007261736.1, read as the reverse complement.
TCCATTCAGAGGTCGAGGCAGGTGGATGGCCAAGTCTGTGTGTTTGTGACCAGCCAGGGAATTGGGTGGGAGGATTGCCTGAGCTCAGCTGGTGGCAGTCTGTGAGAGTGCCCCTGTGCTCAGGCCTGTGCAACAGAGTGGGATTCTGACTCCAAATAAAAATAATCACCACCACCACTGCCACCACCACCACCCCTGGCACCCAGCATGAGGATTCACCTGCAGATATAGGAAAGGAAATGCACTTTCCTTTCGTGGGAGGTTTCAAAGGTGGCCACCGGGTATGTCCATCCCTCGCCTTCATCCACGCATCTCAGAAGGCCTGCCTCCACCCTCCACACTTGTGCCCCACAGCAAAGACGCATGTTAGCTCATGGAACAGACGGCTCTGATTTAAGGCATCCACTGAGCACAGAGTTATCAAAGCGGATTGGCAATGCCATGGCCAACCCAGGTTCTGGTCACCCGGTCTGCCACCTTCGGGCGGGGGGAGGGCCGCTTCCTCTCCTAATCACTCCGTCATCCACCGGCCATGAAGACCTATGACTGGGGAGCTGTGAATGCCCATCGTGATGCACGTGGGAGCCATATTTTTTATCACTGTGGTCTCCATTGGCCTGGCAGGGGCATGGCAGCATGATCGTGACTCCCAGGGCCTGACCAGTGGGGCTCAGGCAGTCAACCTGCTTCGGCCTTTGAGCAGCTGGGACTCTGGGGGCCACCACACTTGAATTGATTTTGGGAACCTCTCACCGATATGAGGTCTGTCGATGTCACCCAGGTTGGTCTCCAACCCCTGGTCCCAGGCAGCCTACCACCTTGGGCTCCCAGGGCATGGGACTGACTGTCATGATCCAGGTTGCTTGGCCTAGACTTGCAAGTTCTGTCAGCAGGGGCGACACAAATAACAACCCAGAATGGAGGCCACTGCGTCTCATGTAGCCAGGACCATGAACACCACCAGGCAAGACTCCAGTGTTTGCATTCTGGGGAGTGACAAGATCTGGCTTCATGGCACAGGCTGTTTTCGAACTCCCAGGCTCCAGTGGTCCCCCACCTCGACCTCCCAAAGAAACAATCCAATTTTCTGCTGATCAACTGTCTTTCGGGAACTCTAAGCTCAAGGCTGGGCCTCCTTCCCAAATTATCTATGTCTGTTCACAATGATCCCAACTCGATACATAAATGAAGGCTCATCCTTTTTCTCCTTTTTTCATTTTTTTCTTTGAGTTGGAGTACAACTCTGTCTTCCAGGTTGTAGCGCACTGGTTCCCTGCTGGCCATCACAGCCTCAGTCTGCTGGGCTCCAGCTATTATTTCCCTGGGCTTCCAAGGAGCCGGAATGAGAGGCACACACCACCACGACTGGTCATTTGCCATGGAGGGTAGAGATGAGTCTTGCTGAGGTGCCTGGGCGGGTTTTGGACTGGTGACTTGGGCTGGCCACTGGCTTCCGCCTCCTAAAGTGCTGGGATGATGAAGCTGAGCACCAGAGGTTGGGGCTGGAAGGTGCCAAGCTTAGGAGACCCTCACATGTGGGGGACAGGGGCAGAAGGACTGAAGGCAGAAGGTTTGCAGGAGAGTGAATTTCTTTATCTTTTTCTTTCTTGTGTTCTTTTTTATTTCTTTTTTTTTTTGAGTTGTAGTCTCACTCTGTCACTTAGACTGGAGTGCAGTGGGCGCTCCTGGTCACCACAGTCTTGACGTGCTGGGCTCTGACGATCCTTCTGTCTCAGCCTTCCAAGTAGCAGGAACTACAGGCGCACACTACCACACCTGGCTAATTTTTTTGATTTATTGTAGAGACGAGGTCTTGCCAAGTTGCCCAGGCCAGTCTTGAACCCGTGGGCTCAGGCAATCCACTCAACTCAGCCTCCCAAAGGCACAGGATTACAGGGTGAGCCACTGAGTCTGGCTTTATCTTTCTTTCTTTCTTTCTTTCTTTCTTTCTTTCTTTCTTTCTTTCTTTCTTTCTTTCTTTCTTTCTTTCTTTCTTTCTTTTCTTTTTTCACTAGGTTGCCCAGGCCACTCTCAAGCTGCCCAAATCGGGCCATCCTCTCGGCCTGGGCCTCTAAATCTGCTGCAATCACAGGTTTTCCACTTGGTTGACACCCTGGTCTTCCTGCCTGGTCCTGAACTTTGGGCCTGAGGCGATCCTCCTGCCGTGGCCTGCCCTCATTCAAGGTTTTCTGGGTTTTCCTTGGGGTCGAGTTTGGGACTTGCTATGGTCTCCATCTGAGTCTCAGCTCCTGGGCTCTGGCCATCGTCCCATCTAGGCCTCCCAAAAGTGCCCAGGAGACAGGTGTGAGTTGCCCAGCTGTCCCCACCCCAATGGTTTGAGACTCACGCCTTCCGTTTCCCTGAGGCCACCCCTGGGATGAGCGATCAGGTCCACCCTGGGGATCGAGGCAGGTGCGGGGGTAGCCACCCCAGTGGAGACATGCCCCTGCTCCAGGCACTCACCAGTGGTGGCCTCAGTGAATGACTCCAGTTGCCCTCTCCAGGGTCCTGGGTTGTCTCAATGGAGCGGGCATTTCAGTATGTCCCTGAGAGGGATGTGAAACCCAATCACACTGGCTCACGCCTGTCAACCTGGCACTTTGGGAGGCCGAGGTGAGAGGATGCCCTGAGCCCTTGTGTTCAAAACCAGCCTGGGCAGGTTGGCCAGAGCTCATCTCTACAAGAAGCCAAACAATGAGATAAGCGTGGTGGCACATGCCTGTCATTCCACCCACTCAGGAGGTCGTGGTGGGAGGATCACCGGAGTCCAGCTGGTGGAGGCTGTGGTGGCTGAGAGTAGGACACTGGGCTCCGGCCTGGGCAGCAGAGCATGACGCCAATTCAACAAGATGATACCAATCACCATTGCCACAAACACAGGCCGGGCTCAGGGGCTAACCCTGTCATTCTGGCCCTTCAGAGGCTGAGGCAAGTGAACGGCATGAGCCTGTGGATTGAAGACCAGCTTAGGAGACTGGGCGAGACTTCGTCTTGGCCATCAAAAATAAAACCAAAGATTAGCCAGTCATGGTGTCGCAGGCTTGAAGTTCCAGTCTGTCAGGGGGATGCTGTGAGACAATCGCCTGAGCCCAACAGGTAAAGTTCATGGTAGCCATGAGCGTGCCCCTCGCTTGGATGACAGAATGTGATTCCAACTTCAAATAATAATAATCACCACCACTGCCACCACCACCACCCTTGCCACCCAGCGAGAAGAGTCACCCTCAGGGATGAGAGAGAAAAGGGCACGTCCCCCCCTGTCATTTGCGGGAGGTTTCAAAGGTGGTTACCGGTAAAGTCCGTTCCGTGCCTTCAGTCACGCGTCCCAGAAGGCCTGCCTCCACACTCCACACTCATGTCCCATGGCAAAGATGCATGTGAACTCATGGAACAGACATGTTAGTGCAGCTGTCTGACACAGAACGACCAAAGCGGTTTGTCAACGCTGCGGCCAGCCCAGGTTCTGCTCACCCGGTGTGCCAAATTTGGTCAGGGGGAGGGCACCTTCCTCTCCTGATCATTCCATCGTTCCTGCCCACGTGGACCTTTCACTGGGGGGTCGTGGATGCCAGTCATGATGCACATGGAAGGTATCTTTTTTGTCACCAGAGTCTCCATTGGCCTGCTAGGGCATGGTGGCATAATCATGGCTCCCAGGGCCTCAAACTGTGGAGCTGAAGGGGTCCTCCTGCTTCAGCCCCCTAGCAGCCAAGACACTGGGGCCACCATGACAGACCCGATTTTGAGAACTTCTCACCGAGATGAGGTCTGTCAATGTCAACTGGGATCATCTCCAAACACTGGGCTCAGGCAGCCTCCTGCCTTAGCGTCCCAGGGCACGGGGCTGATGGCTGTGAGCCACAGTGCATGGCCTGGAATTGCACGTTCTGTTGGTGGGGGCAACACAAAGGAATGCCCTGGGATGGAGGCCACCGCATCCCATAGCCGAGACCATGGGTGCCACCACGCACCGCTCCAGTTTTTGTGTTCTAGGGAGCGATGAGATCTCATTAGGAGGCAAAGGCTGGTCTCAAACTCCTCGGCTTCAAAGGTCCCCCACCTCAGCCTCCCAAAGCCACAGCCCGATTGTCTGCTGATGCACCATCTTTCAGGGAGTCTAGGCCCTAGGCTGGGTCTCCTTCCAAAATGATCTCTGTTCACGATGATCCCAACTCCATTCACAAATGGATGCTCTACTTTTTTTTCCGCTTTTTAATTTTTTCTTTGATTTGGAGTCTCACTCAGTTGTGCAGGTTGGAGGAAGGTGGTTTGCTTCCAGTCACTGCAGCCTTGGCCCGCTGTGCTCCCGTGAACCTTTCCCCGGCCTTCTGAGGAGCTGGAACAACAGGTGCACACCACCACGTCCAACTCATTTGGGATGGAGTGTAAAGACGAGTCTCACTGAGGTGCCTAGGCAGGTCTTGGCACATGGGCTCAGGCCAGACACTAGCCTCAGGCTCACAAAGTCTTGACTGGCAAGTCTGAATTCCAGAGCCTGGCCTTGATCCTTCCTCAAAAAAGAACTAGAAGGCCTTGCATGTCAGCCTACGTTTGGAATTCCAGCGATCTAGAAGGCTGAGGCAGGAGAATGGCTGGAGCCCAGGAGCCCAAGGCCATCCCAGGCCACTCAGGGAGACCCCGTTTCCGCACCTATAAAAACAGGGAGTCTGGAGTCGAGCTGTCCATCTTCCTGGCCACTCTGTATGCTGAGGCAGGAGGATTGTCGGAGCCTGTGATTTCAAGGCTGGTGGTGAATGTCAGTCATGTCCCTGGGCCCCAGCCTGGGCCACAGAGACATACCCTGTCTCCAAAATCATCAGAATCATACACAGATTTTCAACTGTGTGGTGTGCTCACAGGGTGACTGTCTTTAGATCCAGGAAAAATGGGATGGGGGAAGAAATGTCCCCAGGTGAGGGATGTGTCCCTTGCCTTTCTTGGCAGAAGGTCCTACCTGAGGCACATTTCACATCTCAGAGAGGGGAGCTGACAGGAATCTGGCCAGAGAGCCTCGGGAACTCTGGCACCAAAGTGGGAGCAGCCATGGGGGGGTTGTGGGTGTAAGGTGCTGAGCTTGGGGGATGTTCACATGTGAGAGGGTGGGGAAGAAGGCCTGAGGGCAGAGGGCTTGCAGGAGAATGGATTTCTTTCTTTCTTTCTTTCCTTTCTTTCTACCTTCCTTACCCCCTTCCTTCCTTTCTTTCTTTCTTCCCTCCTTCCCTTCTTTCTTTCTCCCTTCCTTCTTTCCTTTCTTTCTTCCTTCCTTCCTTCCTTCCTTCCTTCCTTCCTTCCTTCCTACCTTTCTTTCTCTTTCTTTCTTTCTTTCTTTCTTTCTTTCTTTCTTTCTTTCTTTCTTTCTTTCTTTCTTTCTTTCTTTCTTTCTTTCTTTTTTCTTTCCTCACTAGGTTGTACAGGCTGCTCTCAAACTGGCCAACTTGCATCATCCTCTTGGCATGGTCTCCCAAATTCCTGTGAGGCTTTCCATTTCATTGGCATGCTGGTCTCCTGCCTGGTCTTGAACTCTGGGCCAGAGGTGATCTGCTTGCCAAGGTCTGCCGTCACCCAAGGATTTCTGGGTTTTGCTTGGTGTCAATGTGGAGTTTACTATGGTGTGCAGCCTGGTCTGGAGCTCCCAGATTCTGTCCATGTTTCCTTCTCAGTCTCCCCAAATGCCATGGAGGCATGCATGAGTAACCCATCCGACCCTGCCCCCCTGAAGGTTTGAGAGTCACACCCTCCCTTTCCCTGAGGCAGCCCCTGTGAGAAGCAAGCATTTCCACCCAGAGGAACAAGGCTGGAGGAGGGTTGAGAGCCCTGGCAGAGACATGTCCATGAGCCAGTTGCTCCCCCGGTGGAGGTCCCAGCTGGTTACTTCCACCACCCTCTATAAGGTCACAGGTCATCAGAAGGGAGTGGACATCGCTATGGGGTCCCGAGAAGGGTATGGAGGCTGGGTATGAAGGCTCATGTCTCTCATCCCAGTGCTCTGGAGACTGAGGCAAGAAGATGGCCTGAGCCCCCGGGTTCGAGACCAGCCTGGGCAACTTGCCCAGACCACGTCTCTACAAGAAGCCAAAAAAATGAGCCGAGCTTGGTGGCACAAGTCTTCAGTTTTGGCCACTCAGGAGGCCTCTGTGGGTGGCTCACTGGAGCCTAGCCATTGGAGGCCATGGTGGTTTAGAGTGGGCCCCTATGCTCCAGCCTGGGCAACAGAGTGGCACTCTGACTCAGAATAATACCAACCACCACCACATCCACAGGATGGTCTGAGGGGCTCAGCCAGGCATGCCAATTCTTTGGAGGTGGAGGCGAGTGAATGGCCTGACCTGCTGGTTTGACACCAGCCCGGAACACGGAGTGAGCCCTTGTCTCGGCCATCAAAAATAAATCCAAGGATAAGCCAGGCATGGTGGTGCAGGACTGTGGTTCCAGCCACTCGGTGAGCCAAGATGGGAGGATCACCTGAGCAGGGTAGGTGGAATCCACAGTGTCCATGAGCGTGCCCCTTTGCTAAGGCCTGGGCAACAGAGTGGGATTCTGACTGCAATTAATAATAATCACCACCACTACCACGACCACCACTCCTGCCACCCAGGGTGAGGAGTCACCCTCAGGGATGGGAGAGGAAAAGGCAATTTCCCACCTGTCTTCACATGCAGTTTCAAAGTTGGTCTCCGGGCATGTCCATCCCATGCCTTCGGCCATGCATCCCAGAAGTCCTGCCTCCAACATCCACACCTGCGCCCTACAGCAAAGACACGTGTGATCTCAAGGAAGAGACTGCCCCTAGTTAGGGTGGTCATTGGGTATGGAAAGATCAAGGAGTCCGGCAATGACATGACCAGCCCAGGTTCCAGTCACCTGGTCTGCCTCCTTTGGGTGGGGGGAGGGACCCTTCCTCTCCTGATCATTCCATCATCCCACAGTCACATGGACTTTTCCCTGGGGAATTGTGGACGCCCGTCAAGACACACATTGGAGGTGTCTCTTTTGTCGTCGGAGTCTCTGATGGTTGGGCTGGGGTCTGGCAACATGATGCTGGCTTCCAGGGCCTCGACCTGTGGGGCTGAGGCAGTCCTTCTGCTTCAGTCCATGAACAACCTTGACTCTGGAGGCCACTACACCTGACTCGATTTTGGGACCCTCTCACCGAGATGAGGTCTGACCACATCACCTTGGCTGTTCTCTGACCCAGGGTACTCAGGCAGCCTCCTGCCTCGGTCTCTCAGGGCCCAGGAATGATGGCGGTGAGCCACAGTGTCAGGCCTGAACTCGCATGTGCTGTCAGTGGGGCGACACACAGTCACACCCCAGGACGTAGGCCACCGCATCCCATGTAGTCAGGATGTGTGTGCCATCACATGTGACTCATTGCTTGCATTCCAGGGAGCATCGAGGTCTCACTAATTGTCCCAGGCTGGTCTCAGACTTCCGGTCTGCAGCAGTCTCCTGCCTCAGCCTCCCAAAGCCACAGCCCGATTTTCTGCTGATCCACCATCTTTCGGGATTTCTAGGTACAAGGCTGGACCCTCCTTCCCAAATGACCTGTGTTTGTTCACAATGATCCCAACTCCATACACAAATGAATGCTTTTCTTTTCTTTTCCTTTTTTCCTTTTTTTCTTTGAGTTGGAGTCTCACTCCTTTTCCCAGGCATTATGGTGGTGGCTCACTCCCAGGCACCGCAACCTCGGCCTGCCAGGCTCTGGCAAGCCTTTTGTTGGCCTTCTGAGGAGCTGGAACAACTGGCACAATCCATCACGTACAACTCATTTGGGATGGAGGGTAGAGACGAGGTCTTGCCAAGTTGCCTGGGCAGTTCTTATCCATGGGTTCATGCCGATCACTGGCCTGGCCTCCCAAAGTGTTGGGATGATGAGGCTGAGTCCCCGAGCCTGGTCTTGTTCCTCAACAAAAATGAACCAGAAGACCTGGCATGGCAGCCCACGCCTGGAATCCCAGCACTCTGGGAGGCCGAGGTGGGAGGATAGCTGGAGCCCAGGAGCTCAAGGCCAGCATGTAGAACCTGCCTCCACATCCATCTAAACATGGAGTCTGGGGTAGAGGGTCCCGTCATCCCAGCTACTCTGGAGGCTGAGACGGGAGGATCACCAGAGCTGGTGAATTTGAGCCTGGCAATGAAACATGGTCATGACCATGGGCACCAGGGTGGGCCACAGACCAAGATCCTATCTCCAAAATCATCAGAATCATATGCAGATTCTAAACTGTGTGTGGTGTGTTCACAGGGCAACTGGCTTTAGATCAGAAATAATGGGATTGTGGAGGAAGAAATGTCCCCAGGTGAGGAATTTATCCCTGCCCTTTCTTGGTGGAAGGTCCTCATTGCCGAGTCAGAGGGTCGACTTGCTGGGACACATTTCTAAACTCGGAGAGGATAGCTGGCAGGAACCCGGCCTGGGAGCCTGGGAAGTCCTGCACCGAAGTGGGGACAGTCACTGGGGGTTGGGCTAGAGCTGTAAGGTGCCGAGCTTGGGGGACCCTTACATGTGGGTTGGGGAGGAAGGAATGAGGGCAGAAGGCCTGCAGGAGAATTGATTTCTTTCTTGCTTGCTTGTTTCTTTTCTTTCTTTCTTACGTTCTTTCTTTCTTTCTATCTTTTCTTTCCTCACTAGGTTGCTCAGGCTGTTCTTAAATTGCACAACTAGGGACATCCTCTCAGCCTGGACCTCCCAAACTGCTGCAGTCACAGACTTTGCATTTGGTCGATCCCTGGTGTTCCTGTCTGGTCTTAAACTCTGTCCTGGAGGATATCTTCCCACCAAGGCCTGCACTCACCCAAGGTTTTCTGGCTTTTGCTTGGGTTCGAGGTGGGGTCTTGCTATGGTGTCCAGCCTGGTCTTGTGTTCCTGGACGCCAGTCATTTTCCCATTTCAGCCTCCCCAAGTGCCAAGGAGACAGGCATGAATGGCCCATCTGTCTCTGCCCTCCTGAACATTTAAGAGTCTTGCCCTCCCTTTCCCCAAGGTGGCCCCTCAGAGGAGAGAGTGGGTCCACCCTTGGGAATGAGGTGGGAGGAGGGGTGGGCACCCCAGTGGAGAAACACCCATGAGCCAGTCACATCCCCTGCAGACGGCTCAGCTGGCAATGCCAGCCGCCCTTTCCGGGGTCCCAGGTCATCAAAAGGGAGTGGGCCTCGTGGTGGGGCCCTGAGAGGTGTGTGGAGGCTGGCGTGGGGGCTGACACCAGTCATCCCAGCCTTCTGGAAGTCTGAGGCAAGAGGATGGCCTGAGCCTCCATATTCAAGACTAGCCTGGGCAACATGGCGACACCTCATCTCTACGAGAAGCCAAAAAAATAAGCTGAGCATGGTGGTGCACACCTGTCCTTCTGACCACTCTGGAGGCCATAGCGGGAGGATCACCAGAGCCCGTCCATTGAGGCTGCGGTGTCCGAGGGTGGCCCCCTGCACTCCATCCTGGGTGAAGAGCAGGACTCCAACTCAGAATAATAATACCTACCACCACCACCACCATAACCACAGGCCAGGCTGAGGGCCTCAGCCTGGCATTGCAACACTTCAGAGGCCCAGGTGTGTGGATGGCCTGAGCCTGCATGTTCGACACCAGCCTGGGACACAGGGTGAGACCTAATCTCAGTCATCAAAAATGAATCGAAGATTAGCCGGGCATGGTGGCTCAGGCCTGTGGTTCCAACCACGTGGTGGGAGGAGGTGGGAGGATCATCTGAGCCTGGCAGGTGGAGTACACAGTGGCCATGAGCATGACCTTGGACTCTGGCCTGGGTGACAGAGCAGGATTCTGACAAGAAATAATAATAATCATCACTACGGCCACCATCACCACCCCTGCCATCCAGCATGAGAAGACACTCAGGGATGGGAGAGCAAAAGGCAGTTTCCAGACTGTCATTTACGTGAGGCTTCAAAGGTAGTCACCAGCACATCCAGCCTTTGCCTTTGTCCATGGGCACCAAAAGGCCTGCCTCCACCCCTCACACTCGTGACCCATGGCAAAGACACATGTGAGCTCAAGAAACAGAAGGCCATGAGTTAAGGCAGCCGTGGGCAACATGATCAAGACAGTCGGGAAACATCATGGCCAGTGCATGTTTCGGTTGCCTGGTCTGCAACATTTGGGCGGGGGAAAGGCCTCTTCATCTCCCGATCACTCATTTGTCACCCACCCATGCAGAACTTTAACTAGGGAGCTGAGGTCACCCATCGTGATGCAAGTGGGAGGCATCTTTTTTGTTATCAAAATCTCCATCGGCTGGGCTGGGGTGCAGCAACAGGATCGTGGTTTTGGGGTCTTGACTGTCAGGGCTTTGTCATTCCTCTCATCTCGGCCCCTGAGCAGCCAGGACTACCGGGTATACCACTCCTGACTTTATTTTGGGGATCTCTCACCCAGATGAGGTCTGCCCACATCTTCTGGGCTAGTCTCTGAACCCTGGGCTCAAGCAGCCTCCCACCTCAGCCTCCAAGGGAATGAGGATGACAGCCGTGAGCCACGGTGACCAGCCTGGACTAGCACATGCTGTCAGATGGGGTGACAATAAGGCACGCCCTGGGATGGAGGTCACCACATCCCTTGTACCTGGGACACTGTGCGCCACCAAAGATGACCTGAATGTTTGAGTTCTGGGGAATGATGAGGTCTCGCTACGTGACCAAGGATGGTCTCGAACTCCTGGGCTCCAGTGGTCCCCCAACTCAGCCTCCCAAAGTCACAGTCCGATTGTGATCCACCGTCTTTTGGGAACTCTAAACCCAAGACTTTGGCCTCCTTCCCCTATGATCTCTGTCTATACTATGATCCCAACTTGATACACGAATGGATGCTCTTCTTTTCTTTCCTTTGATTTTTTTTGAGTTGTAATTTCTCTCTATCATCCATGCTGGATGGCGGAGGCTTGCTCCTGGCCACCACAGCCTCAGATACAGGGCTTTGGTGATCCTTCCCCACTGGGCTTCCAAGGAGCTGGAACGACAGGCGTGTGCCACCTTGCCAGGCTCATTTGTGATGGAGGGTAGAGATGAGGTTTGCGAAA
>NW_007261736.1:0-1040 GCF_000164805.1 Carlito syrichta | reverse complement strand
TCTGGGGACATGGTGCCCATCATCCCGGCCACTCCAGAGGCTGAGGAGGGAGGATCGCCAGATCCCGTGATTTTGAGGCTGGCAGTGAACATTGGTCGTGTCCCCGGGTCTCAGCATGGGCCACAGAGCCAGACCCTGTCTGCAAAAGCATCAGAATCATACACAGATTCTCAACTGCGTGTGGTGTGTTCAAAGGGTGACTGACTTTAGAGAAAGAAATAATGGAACTTGGGGGAAAGAAATCTCCCCGGGTGAGGGATGTGTCCCTGGTCTTTCTTGACTTAATGTCCTCATTGCTGAATCAGAGGAACGGCCTGCCTGGTGTACATTTTTCAGCTCGGAGAGGAGAGTTGGCAGCAGCCCAGCCAGGGAGTCTCTGCAACTCCTGCACCAAAGCAGGGGGAGCCATTGGGGGAGGTTGGGGCTATAAGGTGCCAAGATTGTGGGACCCTCATATGTGGGGGCCTGGAAGAAAGGACTGAGGGCAGAAACTTTTCAGATGAAAGGATTTCTTTGTTGACTACATTTTCTTTCTTTCTTTCTTTCTTTCTTTCTTTCTTTCTTTCTTTCTTTCTTTCTTTCTTTCCTTTTTCCTGTTCTGTCTTATTTTCTTTCTTCCTTTCTTTCTTTCTTTCTTCCTTTCTTTTCTTTCCTCATTAGGTTGTCCAGCTTGCTCTCAAATCACCCAACTCGGGACATCCTATTGACCTTGGTCTCCCAAACTGCTATGAACACAGGCTTTACATTTGGTGCACATCCTGGTCTTCCTACCTGGTTTTGAACTCTGGGCTGGAGGCAATCCTCCCCCTGAGGTCTGCCGTCACCCTAGGTTTTCTGGGATTTGCTTGGGGTCATGGTGGGGGCATACTATGATGTCCACCCTGGTCTCGAGATCCCGGGCTCCAGACTACTTCCCGTCTAGGCCTCCCTGAGTGGCAAGGAGACAGGCGTGAGTTGCCAGGCAGTCCCCGCTTCCCCGATGGTTTGAGAATCATGCCCTCCCTTTCCTGAGGAGGTCCTTGGGAGGGGTGAGAGGGTCG
>NW_007261735.1:0-4788 GCF_000164805.1 Carlito syrichta | reverse complement strand
TCAGAATAATAACACCAAACACCACCACCACAATCCCAGGGTGGGCTCAGGGACTCAGACTGGCATCCCAGCACTTCGGAGGCCAAGACAAGCGGACAGCCTGACTATGGTTCCTAGACCAGCTAGGGACCCTGGTTGAGAACTTGTCTTGGACATCAAAAATAAATCCAAAGATTAGCCAGGCATGAGGGCACAGGCCTGTGGTTCCAGCCACTAGGGGGCCGAAACGGAAGGATCACCTGAGCCCATAGGAAGAGTCCACAGTGGCCATGAGTATGCCCCTGCACTCTGGTCTGGACAACAGAGCAGGATTCTGACTCCAAATAATAATAATCACCACCACCGCAACCACCAGCACTGCAACCAAGCGTGAGGAGTCACCCCCAGGGATGGCAGAGGAAGAGGGACTTTCCTGCCTGTCATTCATGGGAGGTTTCAAAGATGGCAACTGGCACATCCATCCTGCCCCTTTGGCCACATGTCCCAGAAGGCCTGCCTCCAAGCCACACAAAAGTGCCGCACGGCAAAGACACGTGTGAGCTCACAGAATTGATGGCCCTGAGTTAGGGCGGCCATAAGGCACAGAGCAATCAAGGTGGTTCAACAATGCCACAGCCAGCCCAGGTTCTGGTTGCTTGGTCTGCCATTTTCAGGTGGGGATGGGCCCCTTCCTCTCCTGATCACTCCATCATCCCTCGCCCACAGGCACCTCTTTCACAGGAGTCATCGACACCCATTGTGATGCATGTGGGAAGCCCTTTTTTGTCACCTTAATCTCCATCGACTGGGCTGGGTTGCAAAGACACAATCGTGGTTTCTGGGACCTCAACCTGTGGGGCACATAGATTCTCCTGCCTCAGGCCCCGATCAGCCAGGACTCTGGGAGCCACCACGTCTGGCTTGAATTGGGAGACCTATCACCAAGACAATGTCGGGCCACATTGCCTGGGCTGGTCTCTGAGCCCTGGACTCAGCCTCCCACCTCGGCCTCCAAGGGTGCAGGGCTGATGGTCGTGAGCCACAGTGCCTGACCTGGATTCACACATTGTGTCAGCATGGGTGATGCAAATAACGCCCAGAGAGAGAGGCCACTGATTCCATTGTAGCTGGGACCTTGGGCCCCACCACACACGACTCCAGTGTTTGCATTACAGGTAGCGATGAGGTCTCGCTATGTGGCCCAGGCTGGTCTCGAACTCCCAGGTTCCAGTGGTTCCCCACTTCAGCCTCCCAAAGCCAGAGCCTGATTGTCTGCCAATCCACCATCTTTCGGGACCTCTAGGCCCAAGGCAGTGCCTTCTTCCCAAATGATCTCTATTTGTCCACTATGATCCAAACTCCATACAGAAATAGATGCTCTTATTTTTCTCCTTCTTTCCTTTTTTTCTTTTAGTTGGAGTCTCATTCCATCTCCCATGATGGAGGGCAGTGGCTCCCTCCCGACCATGGCAGCCTTAGGCCATTGGTCTCTGGCGAGATTTTCCTCAGCCTTCTGAGGAGCAAGAATGACAGGTGGATGCCACCACACCCAGCTAATTTGGGATGGATGGCAGTGAGGAGCTCTCACTGAGGTGCCCGGGCATGTTTCTTCCCTTGGACATGGGCTAGCTGCTGGCCTCGGGCTCCCAAAGCATTTGGATGATGAGGCTGAGCTCCCAAGCCCAGCATCGATCCATTGTTGAAAAAGAACCAGAAAGCCAGGTGTCGGGGCACATGCCTGTAATCTCAACACTTTGGGATCCCGAGTCTGGAGGATGTCTGGAGAATAGGACCCAAGTCCAGCCCTGTGCAATGCAGGGAGACCCTGTATCTGCATCCATCCAAACGGGGGCTCTGGGTTGGAGGTGCCTGTAGTGCCGGCCACTCCAGATGCTGAACAGGGAGGATCAGCTGAGCCCGCAATTTCAAGGCTGGTGGAGAATGAGGGTCATGTCCAAAGACCCAAGACTGAGCCACAGAGCCAGACCGTGTCCAAAAATATTCTCAACTGCACGTTGTGTGTTCACAGGACGATTTTCCTTACAGCCAGGAAAAATTGGATTGGTGGCAAAGAAATGTCCCCAGATGAGGGATTTCTTCTTGAACTTTCTTGGTGGAAGGTCCTCGTTGCTGATTAGGAGGGCTGGGGTGACTGGGGCACATTTCTCCCCTCGGAGAGGAGAGCCGGCAGGAACCCGGGCAGGGAGCCTCAGAAACCCCTACACCAAAGCCGGGGCAGCCATTGGGGGGGTTGGGGCTGGAGGTGCTGAGCTTTAGAGACCCTCACATGTGGGTCTGGTGGGGGGGTAGGAATTAGGGCAGAATGTTTGCAGCAGAATTTCTTTCTTTCTTTCTTTCTTTCTTTCTTTCTTTCTTTCTTTCTTTCTTTCTTTCTTTCTTTCTTTCTTTCTCTCTCTCTCCCCCCCTCCCTCTCTCCCTCCCTCCCTCCCTCCCTCCCTTCCTTCCTTCTTTCCTTCCTTCCTTCCTTCTTTCTTTCTTTCCTTCTTTTCTTTCCTCACTAGGTTACCCAGACTGCTGGATGACAGAGTGGGATTCCAACTCCAAATAATTATAATCACCCCCACCACCACCCTCACCACCCTTGCCACTCAGCTCGAGGAGTCATGCTCAGGGATGGGAGAAGAAAAGGCACTTTACTGCTTGTTCGTGGAAGGTTTCAAAGGTGGCCACCAGGCATGTATGTCCCACACCTTCAGCCATGCATCCCAGAAGGTCTGCCTCAGCCATCCACAATCGTGCCCTATGGCAAAGATGCGTGTGAGCTCCTGGAATAGATGGCCTGGAGATAAGGCAGCCATCAGTTACAGAGTGATAAAGGTTGTATGTCAATGCCACAACCAGCCCAGGTTATGGTCGCCTGGTCTGCCACATTCAGGCAGGGGAGGGACCTTCCTATACCAATGAATCCATCGTCCTCTGCCTATTTGCACCTTGCCATGGGGATCCATGGACTTCTGTTGCAACACACCTGTGGGGTGTCTTTTTATTGCCAGTCTCATTCAGCCAGGCTGGGTAATGGCAGCATGATCGTGGCTCCTGGGGTCTCGACCTGCTTGGCTCAGGTCGTCCTCCCGCCTTGATCTCCTAGTAGCTGGGAATCTGGGGGCCACCACCCCTAACAGGATTTTGGGGACCTCTCTTCTAGAAGAGGTCTGGCCACGTCCCCCAGGCTGGTCTCCGACCCCTGGGCTCAGGAAGCCTCCCGCCTCATCCTCCTAGGGCATGGGGCTGACGGACATGAGCAATGGTGCCTGGCCTGGACTCACACGTTCTGTTGGGGGGGGCGACCCAAAGGAATGCCATGAGAAGGAGGACAACACAACCTGTGTAGCAAGGACTGCAAGAGACACCATGTGAGACTCCAGTGTTTGTGATATGGGGAGCGATGAGGCCCAGACTGGTCCCCAATTCCCAGGCTCCAGTGTTCCCCTGCCTTGGCTTCCCAAAGCCACAGCCTAATTGTCTGCCGATCCAACATCCATTGGGAACTCTAGGCCCAATGATGGGGTCCCCTTCCCAAACGATCTCTGTCTTTTCACAGTGAACCTAACTCCATACACAAATGGATGTTGTTCTTTTTTTTCCTTTTTTCCTTTTTTTTTGAGTCAGAGTCTTACTCTGTAGCCCAGGCTGGAGAGTGGAGGCTCGTTCTCGGCCACTGCAGCCTCGACCTGCCAGGCTGTGGAGTGCCTTTTCCTGGCCTTCCCAGGAACTGGAATGACATGCATGCGCCACCATGCTCAGCTCATTTGGGATGGAGGGTAGAGATAGGGTCTCGCTGAGGTGCCTGGGCAGGTCTTCACCTGCCAGCTTGGGCCAGTCTCTGACCTTTGTCCCAAAGCGCTGGGATGATGAGTCTGAGTTCCTGAGCCCGGACTCGGTCTTTCAACAAAAACAAACTAGAAAGCCTGTCCAGGCGACCAATGACTTGAATCTCAGCGCTCGCAGAGGCCAAGGTGGGAAGATGGCTTGAGCCCACAAGCCCAAGGCCAGCCTGGGCCAGGCAGGGAGACCCCATCTCCGCACCCATCCAAACAGGGGATCTGGGGTTGAGGTGCCCATTGTCCTGGCCACTCCAGAGACTGGAGAGGGAGGACTGTCAGAGTCTGCTATTACGAGGCTGGCGGTGAATGACATTCATGTCCTCGGGCCCCAGCCTGGGACACAAAGCCAGACCCTGTCTCCAAAAACATCAGAAATGTACACAGATTCACATCTGGGCATGTTGTGTTCACAGGGCGATTGGCTTTCTTGGTGGAAGGTCTTCAGCCCCAAGAGAGAGGGATGGCCTGCCTGAGGAACATTTCTCACCTTGGAGAGGAGAGCTGACAGGAATCCACCCAGGGAACCTAGGGAACTCCCGCACCAAAGTGGGGGCAACCATTAGGGGAGGTTAGGCTTGGAAGGTGCCAAGCTTGGGGGACCCTCATATGTGGGCAGGGCGGGGGGGGGGGAAGGACTGAGTGCAGAAAGTTTGCAGGAGAATGGATTTCTTTCTTTCTTTCTTTCTTCCTTTCTTGCTTGTTTGCTTTCTTTTCTTTCCTCACTATGTTGAGCAGGATGCTCTCAATCCTCCTGAATCTGGCCATCCTCTTGACCTGAAGCTCCCAAACTGCTGCAATCACATGCTTTCAATTCGGTCAGCAACCTGGTCTTCCTGCCTAGTCTTTAACTCTAGACCAGAGGTGATCCTCCTGCCGAGAACTGCCCTCACCCATGGTTTTCTGGGGTTGTTTGGGGTCGAGGTGGGGAATTGCTATGGTGTCCAGACTAGTCTTGAGCTCCCAG
>NW_007261734.1:14955-16131 GCF_000164805.1 Carlito syrichta | reverse complement strand
TTTTGTCATTCTATGTCTTTTCAGTGGTGCGTTTAGTCCATTCACATCAGACTAATTATTGAAATGTGAGAGTCGTCCCTATCATGGAGTTCTTATTGAGTTGTTGTTCTTCCTCTTGGTTTTTTCTTTTTTCTTTTTGTCTTTCTTTTGGTTTTGGGGTTGGTTCGTGTATATTTTATTATTTTTCCTGTACTCTTGTGAAGAACGTTGTTCTTTTTTCCTTTTCTTCTGTGTTTAGTACTTTCTTAAGTGTTTCATGTAGAGATGGTTTTGTGGCTACATAAGTTCTTAGGGATTGGATATCTGGGAAAGATTTTAATTCTCCCTCACTGATGAAGCTTAACTTGGCCGGGTAGGTTATTCTTGGTTGAAATTGTTTATCTTTTAGGACTTTGAAGATAGGGCTCCAAGCTCTCCTAGCCTGCAGGGTTTCTGCAGATAAATCTGTTGCTATTCTGATTGGTCTTCCATGGTAGGTGATCTGGTCTTTTTTCTTGCAGCCTTTAGGATATTTTCTTTTGTGCCTACTTTATTTAGGCGAATTATTATGTGTCTAGGAGTTGGTCTTCTCATTTGTTGTCTTGCGGGGCTTCTCTGAATCTCTTGTGCTTGAATTTTTGTATCACTGATTAGATAAGGGAAGTTTTCTTGAATGATCTCATGGAAAGTTTGTTCCAATGTTATCTCTGTTTGTCTTTCTGCCTCATGGAGTCCGATTATTCTTAGGTTAGGCCTCTTGAGGTAGTCACTCATCTCTTGAAGGTTTTGTTCTGTATTTTTGAGCTTATTTTCTGTGTTTTTAAGAGTTTGTGTTATTTCCATATTTTGGTCCTCAAGCTCTGAGAGTCTTTCTTCTGCTTGGGTAATTCTGCTTTCCATGCTTATCAAATTTGTTATTTATTTCATTCACAGTATTCTTTATTACTGTTATCTCAGATATCAGCTCCTTCCTAGTTTCTTCTTGTGTCTCCTCAATTCTTTTTATCTCTCCATTATTGTTTTGATATCTACATTTGCATTTTGAGACCCTTCATTCTGGGGACTTTTCATTGTTTGTATTCCAAAGTCAATTTTCTCAGTGTCTGCTCTCCCAGGCGTCTGGGAGAGACCCATACTCTTCTTTTGGTTTTTCTTCATTTCTGTAGATTTTTCTCCCTTTACCCCTTCCCTCCCCCT